>NW_010165674.1:3863-11805 GCF_000695765.1 Mesitornis unicolor | reverse complement strand
TGCTGAAGCAAAAGTTTTCAGCTGATCAACACTGCTGACAAATTCAATATATTCTCTGTCCCTCCTTGGGGACTGACAACCAAAAGCGTCCTCCGGTCTGGTGTACAGCCATACACCATACCTGTCCCCGAGACCTGCAGACAGCTAATCACCCTCTATGCTTGCAGGAGAAAATTACATACTTCAGTGAATTTGCAAGACAGAAACCCGAAAAACTGGAAATGAGCATCTCTCAGGAAAAAAAAACCAAAAACATAATAAACAGCCTAATAATGCCTGCATACTTCATCTCCATCACACATAAGCAAAGCACAGAACTTGCACTACATCACATTCAGGATACAGATCCACTTCAAAACATGAACTCATAAACATATGGTTACAGCTCGCCACAAGTTTTGGGGGTCTGTTTTTGTTTCGTTCTTTTGTTGGGTTCTTTTTTTTTTTGAAAGGGCAAAAAAACCAGCAATTCTGAACATCTGAAAGGATGGAATTGCTGCTAACTCGAATCTGAATCAGCTATTAAACACCTCTACAAATTACCTTGATAGCTGAAGAAAACAAACCATACACAGGCTAACCAGAAATGTTAGAGAATATGGGATGAGTCACAGCGGTGATGTGGCTGTTCTGGTTGAAGAGACACAGTCATGATTAGGTGACATTATCAGACGTCCCAGAACAATCACCCAAAATACGTATTTGATGTGTAGTGCGATTTATTTTTGGCTGAGAAAGCTACAGTCTCAGCTCATCAGCTACTCGATCCAGCCATTAAGCAGCAAACTCCTCTTAAATCTTGGTTTCTTTTTCTTTAAAATACTCTCCAAAAAAGTAAACAAATATACTTCAAAGGTCAGAGACAGGTTTTCTTTCTTACAAATGAAAGATTGAGACATTTTTAAGCCCACTAATATTTTCAAAGGCAGTCTCCTCTATCACCTTCAAATAGCTGGAAGAAAAGAAAATGCCTTTCTGCACCTGTTTTTTTTCCTCCCTCTAAATGAAATAGTTGTTTCCTGACCCATTGAAAAATATGAAGTGGATAATGAATGAGAAAAACAAAAGCGTTTCCAGACTAAGGAAAAGGGACCCTGTGGGCAAACATCATTCATCTGAAGTGGGGGTGGAAGACTGGATCAGAAATAAATGATGAACTAAGTGATCTCACCGGTTATTGAAACAGCAATTATTATATTAGTATATCCAAAAAGTAAAGCAGATGTTATGTGCTTGTTTGCTGTAGAAAACTGGGACCTGCATCTCCTCTGGAGTTACTCCCCTGTTGAGACCCAGCAGGTAGAAACCCATGCTCCATGAGACAGGAGTGAAATGGGAAGCATGAAGGAGAAACAAATTAAACAAGGAACACACACTGTCCTTTACAAAAGAAGAGAGGAGCATGCTGGCCATGGCCACCCTTCAGCCAAGTTTCCAAGCTACAGATGCACAGGAGGTGGCCTTGAGGTCCCCCTAGCAGCACCTGCCCAACTCAAGGTGGCCCACAACCATCACACTGCACAGCAGGCCTGGTGGGAGGAATGAGGGGGTCACCAAGATGGGAGCACCATGCCACATCTCAGGCTAAACTGAGAGAAAAGAACAAAAAGAGATTTCATGCAAAGGGCTGGCATGAGAAATGGGACAACTAAATCAATCCCACGCAGTCTTGCCAGCCACATCATCCTTGGTCCCGTTCAGCTGCAAATTGAGCACCAAGAGCTACCGCAGCCCTACAGCCAGAGCAGATAAGGCTAAGTAATAAAAAGAGGTGAAAAGAGGTGAATGACAAGCCTGGGGCTTATTCTGTATATGGCTTGTATGCAACTCCTGCTGAGCACAGGCACGCTGATGCAGACCCCACCGTTTCAGGGCAGCCGTTTCCTGCGACGTCTGTTCTGGAGAAGAGCTGATTGACACTGTCAGATGGGTGTACCAGCACCCAAATGTACTATAAACAAGACTTGGCATACAGTCTGTCATGCATAAAAGGAAGCCAAGATAACGGAGTGCAAGTCTGCAGGCAAAAATGTGATTTCTTTCCAAGCTAAAGGGAACCTGAAAGTACAATATAATTTTAAGCCGTTCAGTCCTTCCACAAGGTGTGGTCAATACTGCACACCCAAACAAAATTGGATTATTTTTACCTGGATTACCAATTAAAAGACTGTGAAATTACCTAATACGTATTCACTCAGGATTGTTCACAAAGGGTGAATTGGCTAATTCCCGGTTTGCAGATCACTCAGAACAGATGCTTTGAATACATATAACCTGAGTGCATTAATTCAACTGTCTGCATGAAACCTGTTTGTTTCTAAAAATAAATACGTTTTCCCAAACAAGACAACTGGGGTTTGTTTTGTTCTTTTTGAGGTAAACTATAATCCCCTGGGCTCTATGGGTGCTGTCTGGGTGCTGGTGAGACCCTAGATTTACAGCTTGTAAACCCTCAGATTTACATCATCCTCGTCATTCAGCCAAATCACATTGGTCTCGGTCTTGGAGACATAAGTTTCAAACTGTTTGCTAAGGCAGTATTGGCTTGCTCACATCACTGATGTTCTACTCCTTCCTCCTGCTTACTGTTTTCTCACTTGCATGGTTTTGTACATGTTTCTTATATTTCCTGCTCATGCCAAGGCTGATGCTGACTGGGCACCTACTCCATACTCCTCCTCTTTCAAATCAGCCGATCTGACAAGGCATTTCTCCTCCTACAAGCCTTGCCTTACTTTTAGACTAAAGCAGGTAAAATTACTTTATTACCAATACCATTCTGCCATTCAATTACAGTTTCAAGTAAGACCCGTTCTGTCTGTCTTTGCCATTTTTTCTCAATTGCTTTATCTGTTTACTGATCTTGTTTTCCCTCATTCAATCAGAAGACGGCCCACACAGGATTATACCATTCTCCAGGCTCCCACAGTGCAAAAATCAATATCTTTTGAAAGACAAACTTAAACTGCCTTTTTCTGAAGCCAGCATTACCTTCCTCTCCCCTCCCTGCAAGCCTTAGCTGTGTTGGCTGCAAAACAAAATCATTTTTGAGTTATTAACCTGCACTCGATAGATGATGGATGAATTTTGCACATCTTCTAAAATGGATTCCTCTGGGTCACAAAGCAGCCTAAAGAGTTGATCATTGGCATGATTAATACACTGAACGTACGGGCGATTGTTTCAGCTCCATTCCCATTTTAGGTTATGGAATCGCTTTTGCTGAGGTTGTTCTTTAAATTAAGACAGTTTCAGATTGCCGTGAAATGCAAATTCTTAGGGCAGCTTAGCAACAACAGCTAAGGGGGGAGCTATTACAATTACAGAAGGAAGGAAATAGGAAGGATTTTTAAAAATCCCTGCAAGATCTTTGTTAAAACTTACCAACAACATTGCCTGGCTGTTTTAGTGCTGTAAGGATTAGGCTTTACTTTGGTAAGCACCACTAGGCAAGGGCAGGAAAATTGGGTAGGACTCGGAAGCACAAGATGCTGTTTTAGTGCCATGTCATGGATCCTGAAGTCCCTTTCCTCTCTCTCCAGCTGGTTTCAAAATAACAGTAGTTTAGAACACATTGTGTTTTTGAGGCTCTGGGTACAGAGAAGGATGTGTATTGCCAAGATTACAAGAAGGAGCGATGCAAGGAGTCCTTGCCGTAAGCTGGGTAGCAGGGTTAGCACTGGGGAGTAAGGCTGGAAAGATGCATCAGGAACTCAGATATTCAAACACCTCAATGTAGGCATTCAGGTTTGAGAACTATGGCCCAAAGTTTACTACAAAGTAAGTGAAAAAATTATTGTTCCTACAAAATACCTACCTCTTCTAGGGTGAGAGAAACCTTATGTCTGCAGACTGCTCGCAGAAAGCAGAATTAAATGCAGTGGGTCCAATTCATAGGTAGGGTACCCTGCCTAATAACCTGAGATAGTTTTTGCAGGAAAAGCATGAGTAGAGCAAAGGTACAGAGCAGAATTTTTAGCCCACCACAAAGGAAGCAGCCTGGAAAACTCTGGATGCTGCAAACTGCCGAGTTTAACACCTGCAGCAACAGCAGAAGGGGAAGGAGCCTGGAGGGTCTGGCCCTTACAGTGCCACAATTGCACTCCTTAATATAAAGGACACTACTAAAGCACTAGATCAAACATCAAGCCAAACACTGATACACTTTGGGTACAAATCAATTTTTCACATGAAAAAACTAGTTTTATCAGGTAAAAAAAAGTTCATTTCTACATTCTGTACTTAGATTATCATGCGAGAAAAGTCCTTTACAAACTCCTGCCAGAAGTCTCCATCACACCAGGAAATTTGGAATATAACATGAGATCAAGAAAAGATGATGCAGTAAGGACTATACGGGAAACTTACAGATAGCTATGACCAGGAGGTCATTCATGAAGGCTGTAGAGGAAAAAATGTGGACATCCTCAGAAAGAGAGATCAGATAGCCAGAGTAAAGAGCATCAGTACTGCTCCAGTCTAGCCAGATGTTTTGAAAGCTGAAATGGTGTGGGCATTGTATTATAATAAATTATTATTAACATCATCATCATTCTCTATCATTATCATTTAAGATCAGAAGCTGATGGACTGCAATGAAGCTCTAAACGGCTCTAATCTAACCATACAAAAAGACAGCAAAGTGTCACTGTGCAAACAAAAACGACTCTCCACCCAGGAGGGAGTGACTCGCTGCTGGACAGTAAGTTGGCACATTTCATAGGTACTATGCAAGTCAAAAGAAAACTCCAATTTACTTAACATGTGGCCTTGATATTGACTTCACTATCAAGGTTTTTACTTTGCAGAGTCCCTCCAGCTGAACTTATCACAACTAACAATTCTTATTTCCTGAGAATGATGTAGAAGATAGGATGCAAACACTTCTTCAGTAAGTGGCCTCTAAATTCACAATGAACAAAGTTTAAATCCCAAGTTTTGAGTCACGCACTGACAGATGAAACTTCTGAAAAAAGAATGCCATGAACCATTTCTGTCCAACAGCATATTAGAAGTGCACTGCCTACATTTTGATACACCAGGAAGATCTCTTATTCCCCAGTTCTTTCCTTCTCTTTTTCTTACTATGCCATTAGTCACCCACGGAGGTGTGGGGCCTGAGGGGTAGAAATGTTCTTGAGAGTTCAAAAACTCAGTCAGCAGAAGCAGGTCTCCAGACTCTGTACGACAAGGACTTTTAGCTTTCTCCAATATGTACTGGAGGACAAAGCACTCAGCTTCTTTGTTAGATTACTTAAAGCATTCACAGACAGATGCCTGTTGTCATTTAGGCAGTTGTTCTATAAACCAATGACTTCTCCCCACCCAGGGAGGGGAATCAAGAAAAAGAAAGGAGACCCGTGGGTTAAAATATGAGCAGTAATAATAATAATAACAACATTATTAATAGCAATATTAACATAAAGTACACAACGTTATACTCAGACCATATAATGGTCTCAACAAGCAGAGGAGTAGGAGGCCTTGGGGGCAGAATGAAGGGCCAGACCATCCAGGCATGATGAGCATTGAGGAAAGAGAGGGTGTCTGTTGTCATTTAGGCAGTTGTTCTATAAACCAATGACTTCTCCCCACCCAGGGAGGGGAATCAAGAAAAAGAAAGGAGACCCGTGGGTTAAAATATGAGCAGTAATAATAATAATAACAACATTATTAATAGCAATATTAACATAAAGTACACAACGTTATACTCAGACCATATAATGGTCTCAACAAGCAGAGGAGTAGGAGGCCTTGGGGGCAGAATGAAGGGCCAGACCATCCAGGCATGATGAGCATTGAGGAAAGAGAGGGTGTCCCCAGTAAACTCCCTAGTTTATAGTGAGCATGACATTTATGATATGGAATAATCTGCTTGGCCAGCTTGGATCAGCTGAACTGGCTTTTGCCCCCCCCCCCAGCTTCTGCACCCAGCTAACTCGAAAAACTGCTGAAGACAGCAGATGATAAATTTAGGATTTGTGTTCTCCCTACCAGCAAAGAACCGTTTTCACAGTCTTTTTGTGATGGAAAGCCTTGAAGAGGAGCTGGGTTGTCCATTCCTTCAGGCAGCATGTCTAGTAAAGTCAGCATCCCAGCAAAACTTTATGCAAACTCACCATCTAGAACAGGGAAGGCACAATTCACAGAGCTGACGTGTTTTAAGCACTCAAACAATTTAATTTAGGTTGACCTGTACATGAGATTAAAGTCATGGTCTTCTGATAAGCAACACTTCCCTCACAAGGGTGAGACAACTGCCAATTAAATTACTGAAGCTGTGGCATTTGGTAGCAACAAGTGATTTTAGAAATATTGGCTCAGTTCTCTTTTCTTCGTTCTGATCTGTTTGACTTTCATGACATGGAGAACTTCAACATCACTAGGAAAACCAGGGCATTTTCATAGCTTTCAGTCCTGACTGTATGACAGAATGATGTTAGAAATCAAAGCAGTCTGGAGAGATCAGCAGTACTATTTTAGAACATTAGCAATCATCTGCCATCAGGAAAGCTAATTTTTTTTTCTCATTACAGCTTGATTTGAAGCTATGATGTTGAACAGTTAGGTTTGCACCTGCTCCCAGCCTGTTCTGATCAAGTTTATGTGGTCATCTGGCTTACCAAGACAGGGAAGAAATAGGAGGGAAACGGTGGTAAAACACTTATTTCAAAAAATTTTAGAACATTAGCAATCATCTGCCATCAGGAAAGCTAATTTTTTTTTCTCATTACAGCTTGATTTGAAGCTATGATGTTGAACAGTTAGGTTTGCACCTGCTCCCAGCCTGTTCTGATCAAGTTTATGTGGTCATCTGGCTTACCAAGACAGGGAAGAAATAGGGGGGAAACGGTGGTAAAACACTTATTTCAAAAGACATAGTAGCTATTAACCCACACCATGAGCAGATTAAATGTATTGCCCTTCTGCTCCTTCAAGTGCTGCCTTTTTCAGAAGCCTACACTCAAAAATTTTCAAGAGACCAGAAAGGATGTTCATTGAAGACCAACAGTCTCAGATGCCATCAATGAAATGGTCTAAATAACCTGCACATAGCAAAGATGGTCAATCAAATGTCATAGAAGGAAATAACTAAGTCAAATTAATAAAATTCCAATTTTCCAGAATGCATATTCTCTTAGGAATATATTCACACTTGAAATTCAAAAGTATTTCTACGTTTCGTAAAGAATTGCTTATGTGAAATTTGTGTATGGAGTTTGGCTGATGTTTTCTTAAGTATAAAACATCCAGAATTGCTACAGCTTCTAGAGCAAACTCCCATCTCTCTCGTATTAGGGTTGAACAGCAGGTAGTGTAAATGTTGCTATTGCACTGCGGCCTTTTAGCGGAGGCAGCCTGCTCCCACAGGGATTTTGTTCCACTACAAAACAACGACGGGTTGCAACAGAAGAGTGAAACCGCTCTGCTCAGATATACCTAATCCCCTCTTCAGCCCCTTTATGTTTCTGGCTTTATAGATCCTGTTAGCATGACTTTCACTACTGAAAATACCCCCCACATTTTTGCTGTTGAAGCTTGTTGCCTGTTCGGTTCTGTTGCTGCCTCCTACTTCTTGGATGATGAAACCCCACCTCAGCCTTGGCATTTTTTCATTCCCTATTCACCTTCTCCACAGTATTCGTAATCTTTATCATCTCCACGTTCTTTCACTGCCTCCTTCTCGGCATTTTCTAAAACAATTCCATATCTCTGGAGCATCCCTTTCTCTACAACAATTTGAAATTTCACTGTACCTTTTTGATACGGGATCAGCACTGCACAGAGCCCTTAAACGTGGGGACAAACCAAGATTCTATACCATGCTGTCCTAATATTTTTTTGTTTACTTTCAACTCCTCTCTTAGTAAAACCAAATACAGTATTTATTGGGGTTTTTTTTTAGCTCACTACTGGACAAGAGGAGGCACAGCCAGGGCAC
>NW_010165674.1:0-3832 GCF_000695765.1 Mesitornis unicolor | reverse complement strand
GGAATGCCAACTCCAACCTTCCCCCCCTGAGTGCGGCAGTTAATTTAAATCCCACCACTGTGTGTATGCACTAGAGCTGCTGCTTTGCTGTTACTGCCATCAAGCTTTACTTGTTCAATCATCCAATCACTACGAGGAGCAGCTAAGGGAACTGGGGTTGTTTAGCCTGGAGAAGAGAAGGCTGAGGGGAGACCTCATCACCACCTACAACTGCCTCAAGGGAGCTTGTGGAGAGGTGGGTGCTGGTCTCTTCTCCCAGGTGATGGGGATAGAACAAGGGGAAACGGCACCAAGCTGTGCCAAGGGAGGTTCAGGTTAGAGCTAAGGAGGAAGTTCTTTACTGAGAGGGTCGTCAGAAGCTGGAACAGGCTGCCCAGGGAGGTGGTGGAGTCACCATCCCTGGATGTGTTTAAAGAGCGGGTAGACGAGGTACTTAGGGATATGGTTTAGGGGGTAGACAGGAACGGTTGGACATGATGGTCTCAGGGGGTCTTTTCCAACCAAGCGATTCTGTGATTCTGTGATTCCTATAGATGTATTTTGTGTCTGATACTGCTTGTAATTTATAGAAACAATGCTCAGGAAAACAAACAGCCCATTTTGCCTGGGGCCTTGTTTAAAGTGTTAAACCGTGAAGTGCAAGCATTCCCAGGGGTATTCTCAAGGACTCTTATAGTAAATGTGCTCCATTTACACATTCCACTATTTTCTTTAGTGCAAAATTAAGTGAAACTTGATCTAGGATGTGAAAAAACCTACCTTTACCCCAGCTTTGGGATCACCACTGGTAATAGTCAGCAGTAAGCGGATGCCAGCTGATGGCTTTGCTGAGGCTGCAGAAGACAAGCAGCGCTTCTCTGCTCATAAAACTTAGGTGAGCAAATAGGCAAAGCTTTTTTCTTGTTGCTAAAGCAAACAGATGACCTAAAAAACAGACTTAGTAAAAACTGTCGTCTTATCCCAAAGCTCACTAGTTCGTCAGCTAGCACAAAACACTCTTCCACCAGCACGTGAAGTATAAAGTCAACACAGCCAGCATTCACACCTATTAGTTACACATTTTAGAAGCAGTGACAGGTGAGCTACAGTTGCGCCTTTTTTAGCCTGCCTGGTTTATGTAACGGAATTTTTTCTTCTGTGATCATTTTTAAGTCACTATCACAGCTTTGCCTAGTTGTTTTCTTTCCCTTCTTGATTTTATCTACAGAAGTGAGGCGTTTCTGGGAGAAAATCATTAATATTAATCTTCAAAGCTCTTCATTAACTAACAGAACTGAAATATGCTCCACTTTGTAAGAGCACAACTAGAAGCAGAAGAACCCTCTAACTGAGCTGCAAGTCGTCCTCCCCCAGGTATATCTGAGAAGAAACTACCAAATAAAAAGCCAGCACCAGCAAACGGGCTGCCATTCAGAGGAGACACCACCTCTCCACCCACCGACATTAGCTGCTGTAGATGCTGCTGCTTCCAAGAGGGAAAGGAGGGTAATGTAGGAATAGTCATTTGCTAATCGAATACTAGCGTGGCTTTAATTCAATTCACTGCAGTGCACCTTGGAACCGTTCTGTTCTCAGACTGCCAGATTAAATTTACTTGCAAATTTTTCCTAGAAATTACTTCATACAAGAAATGTAAATTCTACACACTTTTTTTTCTTATTTAGATACCCTTTGCACTAATGTGATTATTTTGGTGGATTTACAATGGTACATTCGCAATATTTTTTTTTTTGCTTTCTACATAACAGAGTCTTTCAATCTTTAGAAAAAACTTCAGGAATTTATTCTCAGTAAACACTGCCCGCCCTTCCCTATGGGTACACATGGACAGGCATTTTGAGAATCCCAGTTACCCCCCTACCACCTGTTCAAATGGGTCAGCAAGGCAAAGTCTCCTACCTAAGGATGGAAATGGGATTTTGTTTTCTATTTCTGCAGGTTTAGGAAACTATGCAAGGTTTATGGGAAAGCCTCAAGGCTTAAGCACATTGCACTTACAGAGGATCAAGTTTGCAAGGCTTCTTCCTGGTCAGCAGTGGGCTCTCCTCGCACTAATAGCTCTGTAAAATGAGGGTATGGGGAATAACACCCTGAATAAACACAGGACCATCTAAATCTGTGACAAGACTTTAAGAAAACCTAGTGCTGACACTAATGACAACCACAGGGCTGAAACAGAAATAAGTTGTTTATGGTAAGCTTTTCTAAATGGTGCTTCTTTCTGCTCCTTATGCAGATCTTAAAAATCACTAATTTGTAATATTAGAGTGAATATTCACTGAGTTCTATTCCTGGATCAGAGCAATTCTTAACTCAGATATCCCACAGTTTGACAGCTGATCTGCATAATATTATGAATACAGCATATAACAAATCTCAAGTCAGTGAAATAAGCCTTCACTACATCTCTTTTCTGTGCACTGCAATACAATGCAAGATTTATGGAAAAAGCCTACTGAGTGCTAATTCTACTCATAGGTATTGGAGAATTAAAACTACATTATAAAACATATCATTCTTGTCACTTACTTAGGGTTAACAAAAGGCCAGCAAGAGTTCTTAAACCTTAACTTGTTTAGACATCAGTCACCCTAAGGAACAACATTTATGTTGTTTAACTTAAAAAACCTTTTCTACTTCTTACTGACTTGGCCTGATTAGCATCAAAAAAGTACAACATCCTTCTCTCTGAATTGAAAAGATACAGATTTGATGCATGGACCATTCAGTGGATAAGGAATCGGTTGGATGATCATATCCAGAGGGTAGTGGTCAATGTCATGAGGGAGATGGGTGACACCCCTCAGGGGTCCCTACTGGGACCAGTGCTGTTTAATATCTTTATTAGTGATACAGACAGTAGGACTGAGTGCATCCTCAGCAAGTTTGCAGATGACACCAAGCTGACTGGTGTGGTCAACATGCCAGAGGGACGGGACCTGGACAAGCTGGAGAGGTGGGCCCATGTGAACCTCGTGAAGTTAAACAAGGCAAAGTGCAAGGTCCTGCACCTGGGTAGGGGCAATCCTCATTATCAAGACAGGCTGGGGAATGATGTGATAGAGAGCAGACCTGAGGAAAAGGACCTGGGGGTACTGGTGGATGAAAAGCTGGACGTGAACCAACAATGCGCGCTTGCAGCCCAGAAGGCCAATGGCATCCTGGGCTGCATCAAAAGAAGCGTGGCCAGCAGATCAAGAGAGATTATTCTGTCCCTCTACTCTGCTCTGATGAGACCTCACCTGGAGTACTGACTGTATCCAGCTCTGGAGCCCTCAGTACAAGAAGGACATGGAACTGTTGGTGCCACAAAAATGATCCCAGGGCTGGAGCACCTCTGCTATAAAGACAGGCTGAGAGAGTTGGGGCTGTTCAGCCTGGAGAAGAGAAGGGTCTGGGAAGACCTTATAGCAGCCTTCCAGTACCTGAATAGAGTTTACAAGAAAGCTGAGGAGGGATGGTTTACACAGGCAGGTAGTGATAGGGTGAAGGGGAATGGCTTTAGACTGGAAGAGGGTAGATTTAGACTGGATATTAGCAAGAAATTCTTCACTGTGAGGGTGGTGAGACACTGGCACAGGTTGCCCAGGGAAGCTGTGGGTGCCCCCTCCCTGGAAGTGTTCAAGGCCAGGCTGGATGGGGCTTTGGGCAACCTGGTCTGGTGGAGGTGTCCCTGCCCATGGCAGGGGTTGGACTGGAGGAGCTTTAAGGTCCCTTCCAACCCAAACCATTCTGTGATTCTATGAAAAAAGTTGTTAAGAAGCTCAGTCTTCTCCTCATCTGTTGTTACTGGTTTGCCATTGATGCTTATCCGGGTCGGGGGATGGGGGGG
>NW_010165673.1:7715-12427 GCF_000695765.1 Mesitornis unicolor | reverse complement strand
CACACCTGGGGCTGCACTGGTCAGGGCTGGTACCAGAGAGAGGGAGGCATGGCCTGCACCCCCCTTAAAACCATGAATTCCCAGGGGCACTGATTGGCTTGGCCCTGGTCAGAGGTGGCTCTGACAAAGGCAAAGGGGGAGCTTTTCAGGTAGCTTCTTAAAGGGCCATCTCCATAGCCCTTCCCCCGTTACCAAAGACACAACCAAAAACCCCTCACAGAAAGCCCAACACACCAGCAGCAGGTCCAGCTGCTCCTCTCCCG
Organism: Mesitornis unicolor; assembly: GCF_000695765.1. Taxonomy (NCBI): domain Eukaryota; kingdom Metazoa; phylum Chordata; class Aves; order Mesitornithiformes; family Mesitornithidae; genus Mesitornis; species Mesitornis unicolor. The sequence continues at coordinate 12,164 of NW_010165673.1, read as the reverse complement.
CAGGTTTCACAGAAGGAAGGACGCAGAGCCGGTCCCCAGCTCACATCAGAACGTGATTCCCCCGTCAACACAACCTCCGCCCTGGGGGTGGTGCTCCCATGGAGACAGGAGTCTCATACCTGCTGGGGTATTCCTGGGTCATTACGTTTCTCGGCAGATAGAACAGAGATCAACGAACGGGGCTTTGCTCTCCTGAGAGGTGGTTGGCACGCTGCGCTTGCAGAGGCCCCGTCTCCTCCCAGCATCACTCTGAAACTTTGCACAGAAAGGCTGGGCACCTGGCTGCTCACTCCTGCAAACCCCATGTAAAACTGCCTGCAAGAGCACTTCATATCTGAATATATTCACAGCAGCACCACAGAAGCAAAAACCTCCGTGAAGCATTCCCACTGTGCAGGGCCACCAAGATCCACATCCAGAGGAACCTTACAAACCTGCCCTTTACTAAACCCTCCCTCCTCTCATGAACAGGGATGCGCCGAGCTCGCAGCCACACAACCCTGCAGGGAGGACTCGCACAGCCCACGGCGTCGGGACCATCTCCAAGCAGACCGGTGAATGTTTAGCCCCACAGACACAAGTGCCACCATAAATCATTCAAAGTCATTTGCTCTGGTCTAACAGACAAGCAGAGCACATGAAGAAAATGGACGAGCTTGGCTATTTAATCACGTCAGTCCATTCAGTCACTAAACCCTTCAGGATGCGGTGATGACTCCAAATTCGCACCATTTCCCTGTGGTGAAATGGAGAAGTCACCACACTTTGGTGGCACTAAACCCTTCAGGATGCGGTGATGACTCCGAATTCGCACCGTTTCCCTGTGGTGAAATGGAGAGGTCACCACAGTTTGGTGCCACCGTGAGCAAGGGAACAAGGAGTCCCTGTGTTTCTGCAAGGGCTGCAGGCAGGAGCAGGCACAGGGCAGGGTGGGAGCAGCTCGCTCAGCCTGAAACAAGCCAGGAGAAATGCAGAAATGGCACAAAATGCAAACACCGCAATAATCTGGGGGAAATGCGCTTCCTTCAGAGCAGAGTCAGACACGTCCACCATGGGGGACACGGGCGATGCCCTCTTCTTCCACAGACGACAGCAGCGGCGCCCTGGCACACAGCTACCGAAAACCAGCGAGGGTCTCGGATGTCCTCAGTGCGCCCCCAGCCATACACTTTTAATGATGCTTAAACACTTTCCAGTCTCAGGTCCATCTACGGTTTCAGCAGCGTGAGGAGGGGAGCTCGCCCCTGGGCTGGCCTCTCCTGACATCCATCAGCACAGGGAGCTGGCGGAGCCCAGACCATTTTGGGTTTATTTGCTTTTTTTACCAGTAGTGTCTTGTCTTTTGTTTTCTCCTGGAAGCTCCCATACTCAGAGAACACACAGCCTGCCCCGCGGGCTTCCTCATCCTCGCAGAAAGCAGTGGGAGATGTGCAAAGGACACTCCTCCATCCCTGTCAGCTCTCTGCTTCCTCACTCACCCTCTTCAACGAGAAGGGGACCTTGTTCCTAGGGAGGGGGAGCAGCGACGCAAAGGGGGGCAGGGAAGGGACTGCGGGGCTGCGGTACCATCCCCATCAGAGCCGCAGCTGCCACGGGGTCGACACATGGGACAGCAAAACTCATCAGCGCTGGGGGTTTGAGCCGTCAGCAGCAGCGAGGGTCTGCTGGGCCACAGGGGCTCAGCCCCAAATCTCTGCTGCCACGATGAGCTCAGGCGGGGCCGCACCGCAGCGTCCCCTCTCCCGAAGCCACCGGCTAACGCGCCCCTCGCCCTCCGGTCCCTGCAGGCTCCTGAGCTCAGCTCACCCCAGGTTTTGGAGAAAGCCTTCGACAGTCGCCCGGGCTGCGCCGGCTCCGACACCTCCTGTTAATGCGTGTCCTTATGTGCATTTAAATGCGCCTGGGCTCAGCTTACCCGCGTGTAAGGGGATCGGGGCAGCTGTAAGTTACCTCCCTTCCTCCGGTTCCACAAAGGTGGGGATGTGCCAGCGGGACAGGACAGACGGACGCTGCAGGACCTGGAGGTCTCCCAGCCCCTCTGCTCCACGGCCCAGGTGGAACCAAGAGCCCCGGGCACAGGAGGGTGAAAGCAGGCCACGAGCAGCCCCAAAAGGCACCAACTTACACCCCTGTCCCACTGCTTTGCCTTTGGATTTAAATCCTGCTCTGTCAGTACTCACAGGCAGGCAAAGCCCTGGAGCACCGGCTGTCAGCAGGGGCCAGGACAGGCTGGGTAGGGGTTTGAACTGGAAGGAAAGACAAAGCACCAGTCAGTCCCTACGTAGGGAAGATTTTCACAGCGGACAGCAAGGGTGAAGCTTCAGTAAAAGACAGAATTTCACCTAAGAGTGAGAGACTCTGAGCGAGGCGTACGGCAAACCTGCTCCAGGACACGGGGACGCGTTGAGGGAGCAGCGCTGGGGACGTCACCACGGGCTGGGGCTCAGGCACGCGCGGTGACAGACCCAAACCCAGGTCAGCTGGATGCACGTCTCCACACACTGAGGCCTGCTAGCAAGCGTCAGTAATTGTGGTAATCTTCCCTCGGGTACGGCGGGATGAGTGCCTGCACAACAAGACGCGTATTTCACTTGACTACACATTCATTAATTGAAAGCTGCAGTTTATCAGCACCATTCAAGCCTCCTTAGCTCACACCAAGCGGTGAAGCCGCAGACACGGACGAGGGGGCTGCTCGCTGTTACGCCCACAGCGCTGGTCCTGGTCCGACACTGGCTCAGCTCGAGCTGCCCCGGCGCAGGAGCACGAGGAGGAAGCACCCACGGTCCCCACTTCTGCAAAACACTGGTCAGAGGCTGCAACACCGCGTGTTGGAGGATGCCACGGCGCGGCGCAGTGCACAGGCACGCTGCTGCCCACACCTCTTCCCTCCTTCCGCCCCCTTGGACTGCCCAAATACGCCAGAGCAAACGGGCAAGAAAGCACTCTTCTCCTGGAGGGAGGCAAAGGAGCAACCGTTAACGGGCAAACAGCCCCAGCAACTCCTTTCTTACAAATGGAAAGGTGATTTAATCAAGTCCTGCTCGGTGACAGATCATGGCCAGGGCTCCATCAGATGTCCAAAGTGTCCCCGTGGATCCCTCCTGCAACAGCAACCTCATGCTCCAAAGGCCTACAGGGTGTTACAATAACCATCATCACCACCACCCATTCTTCAGCTTCTGCTCGGTCTCCACAGCTCCCACACAGCCCCTCACAACTCGGTGGGATCACCCCTCCTTGGGTGCTGCTCCAGCCAACGTGTCACGCTCTCCGAGCGAAGCGGCTTCAGGAGATGCAGCAGCTCCCGACGTGCCTCTCGTGTCCCCCTCGGCACTGCCCTCGCCCGGTCGTTACACAACTGTTCCTGCTGCGTGCGAATGGAGCCCAATCCTTTTTGGCATCAAACCCCTGCCCTAAGGTGAATGCAGCAACGTCCATCTCCGGGAGCCCACAGCCACTGCGCCAGGGCTCCGGGAAGAGGAGCTGCACAGGGAAGCTCAGCGGGGCTCGCTCTAACTGGGGCATCTTTACATTCTCCAACGCGACTGCTCCTTCCCGGAGACACCGCTGTGCCTGTGTTCTACTTCGCAAGTTCAGGAATCGCCTAGCCTGGGTTTTTCTTCTGGAGCTGATGTAGATGAGTGCCCTGGGATGGGGAGGGGGTTTCAGAACAGAGCTCCTGTGCCTTCACCCTAAGGAACGAGAGGTTAAAGAAGCCCAGAGCTGCCTGAGCCCACACCAGGACTGGGGTGCCCAGGGAGCCCCAGCAAGCACGGTGAGGCTCCTTGGTGTTCGGCCACCCCCGGGACGAGCCAGCACAACCCAAACCCACGCTGCACTGTTCCCGTTTTTGGCCAGGCCAGTTTGCTGCTGCTCAAACATGTAAAACCAGTTTTGGCCCCCTCAGGAGGTACCAGCCCAGCAGCAATGCCTGCAGACAGATGTTCGCCAGCAGCTCCACAGGACCACAAAGCAGAGCGGCAGTGGCTCACTGAGGCCGGGTCACCCCCTGCTCTCTGCCCAGCAGTTACCCACGATTTACTGCAGAGCTCCGCGACGCCGCCACTTCAGCCTGGGAATCGCTTCCCCACCAGCAGCCCCAGTCCGGGTTTGGCTGGGGAACAGCACAGAGTGGGCAAAGGGCAGCGACCCTGACACGGCATCATCTCCCCTAAAGTGCAGCGCTGGCTGCCAGGGGCACCTGGGCAGTGACACGAGTTAAAACCCAAAACATTTCTCCTGTACACAGGGCCTCGTCTGCAGACCCATCTGGACAGTGCTGGGAGTTCATCTCCTCTCTAATTCTATAAATGCATTTCTGGGCACTAATTACACCATCAGGCTGTTAAGATGGCCACTTCCTCTCTAATTACTCTGCCTGGTATTTAAGACACAGCTATTGAGCCCACATGGCGAGTGACTGCAGCCGATCTGAGGAGGAGAGCA
>NW_010165673.1:0-7679 GCF_000695765.1 Mesitornis unicolor | reverse complement strand
CAAGGATGGAGGGGTCACTGGAGAACAAGCCTGATGAGGAGCTGCTGAGGGAACTGGGCTTGTTTAGAAAGAGGCAGAGAGGGCTGAGGAGAGACCTCATCATCCTCTACAGCTCCCTGAAAGGAGGGGGACATCTCCTGGCTGTGAAGGAGGTGGTTCGGTCAGCTCAGGAGGTGACACAAAGCTCCCTGCTCACAAAGCGGGGCTCCTGTCGGATGCTCGCTGCCGTTCGAGCTCGGCCAAGCAAGATCCGCAGGGCTGCAGAGGCCCCCAGACGGCTGCGGAGCCTCGCTGTGTGCACCCAGGTACCTGCACGCCACCTCCATGGTGCTGGGGGCAGCTGGAGGGGGCTCCTTCCTCGCCTCTGCAAGCACACGTCCCAGCTGTTCCTGCCGCTGCTTGCGCTGCTTAAGAGAAGAGAGGATCTGCAAACCACGAAGCACCTCTCAGCGCCCCCAGGGACATCCCCAAGTTGCTATTTCACCGCTGCAGCCGGTAAAACCACCCGGGGAAAAGTGCAGAAATCCACCCCCTGTGATACAACGATGGACGTAGAGCACTCGGGCTTTCTTTTAAAACGATGAATCCAACAGCCCCGAACAAAACAAAAAAAGCCTCTAAGCACTTTCAGAGGGCAAACAGCAGCCACAAAAGGGGCTGTTCGGCCGCTGAGGTCCCACAAACCACAGACACCTCCTAACCCCAGGGCAGCTAACCCAGAACAAAACGACCACGGAGGCAGTGGATTCAGCATCTCTTCCAGCTTTTACATCCTGGCGAGACGTCTTTCAGGCAGATGTGATTTCCAGAGGACCCACATCACACAGGAGATGCTGTACAGCCCTCGCCTACGGGTTTCATGGCACAGGTATTGGGCACCGCTCTCTATTTGAGGCTTCCTCTGCTCAGAGATGGCCATGCCAAGGAAGGAGGTGTCAAAACTCTCAGGCAAGAGCCCCCCAGGAGATCTCTAAATAGATCTGGAAAAAGGCTGAACCAACACTCCTGCTGTTGGAAGCAGGCCGCAGCGCTGCGCAACACCAGCGGTGAGGCAGCCACGCGTGCCGGGTCCCTCCTTGAAATGCAACCCAGCGCTTGTTATACAGCGGGCCTGGATCTCTACATCAGCCCTAAACAGTCATTTACATGGTTTCTAGCTGAACCATGAAACAAAGACACACTGCTGTGTGTGCGGCTACAGAAATGTATTTCTTCACTGCTCGGGCAGAAGCGACTCCCACACGTGGTGCAGGTGCCCAACGCGCTGGCAGCCCAACGCAGGCAGTCCTGGTCACCGCCAGGATCTGCCTTTCATGAGATGATCACCATCCACGCCGTCGTCAAACATGCACGACCGATCGCATCTGCCGCGCAGGGGACGTGCTGTGGAGCCCAGGCCTTGGCATCGAACGCACCAAGCGGGCCTGGGAAGGGACATTTCTGTTGCAAATCTCCTCCGCAAGCAGGAGCGCGGCTGCTCTGAGACCCTCAAAATTAACTACAGACAAGCCAGCTACGTCGACCTGGCCGTTACCGGCCCAGCTCTCTATGCACAGCAGACGAGCTCTGCGCACCCGTCAGCCAGCGCTCCCACAGCACGGGCGGGCGGCTGTGACCCGTTCCCGAGAGGCACAACAGAACACTGCACTCCTCGGAGAACCACTCCAGCACCTCCGTCCTTCGCCCGAAACGTGGCCAATGCCAAGGACCCCAACAGGCAAGGTCCCATCAGCTCAAAGCAAACCGGATCAGACCTCTGCCACACAAATGCATCCCCTAATTCCATTTTCACCCTTTTTTGTCGCTTTTATCGCAGAAGCACAAAGGAAACTCTTGAGAGCCACCCGAAGCCTCCAGGCTGAGCGCTTTTGTTTGCAAGGAATCTCCCGCTGAGCAAAACGCCAGGGCCAGCTTTGCCCTGGGCTGCTCATTAAAAACCATCAGCATTTTAAACATACCTCAAACGGCTCCTTTCTGGTGAGACAAGTGGATTTAAGGCCAAAACTTTTGTAGAAAACAACTATTACAGCATGAGGGTTTCTAAATGAAAAGCAAAGCCTCCTTGGGAAGTATTTTCATTTCCGGACCAAGTTATTGCATTTCCAACCAGAGACTTTCCTGCACAGTGTGCACATCACGTTTTCTTACAGTAAATTGATTTTAAAAGCCAACGTTTTCCAGCTTTGGGGTTCAGCTTTTTGCGAAAACGTGAAAGATATTTGCTTGTCACGTCCCGGGCCAAAGACCCCTCTGGGTCTGCTAAACATGCTCCTCATGTGGCACACGGACGTGCACTCGCCATACAGGGAAAGCTTTACACCTGCAGATGCAAAGCTTCCCCAAAAGCATTGCTTTTCCACCAGAAAATGGGGGGAAAGACGTTTTTGGGGCAGAAAAAGATCAGCCCAAGCCCACCTCATCCTGGCAGCGTGAAGCACCATCACAGAGCCGCTGGAAGCTCCTGCGTCAGGAGTCACCAGAGGTGCGGTAACAGGAGCCTGACAAACCAAACACGCACTAAAATAGAGGGAAAAGTCAGGCTGTGATTTGGGGCGTCCACTCCAAGAGCTGAGCAGGACTACGGGGAACCAGCAAAGGCAGAGCTATGGAAAACCCGAGGACATTTGATCTGAAAGTTGCTCTTCTTCAAAAAGAAGAGCTCTGTGCTCTCACTCCCCGCTGCAAAGACACCACGGCCACCGAACACCTTCCCAGTCCCAAACCAGAAACAATCTGCTCTCAAACACCCCTGACACACATCTCAGGCTCCTCATGGTCACCGAGGGCTCCCTCACGTCCCAGTCGCTGTTTCTCCTGTCCTTACCACTCAGCACCTTCCCCTTGACTTTCACGCAACAGAAGCCAGGCTGGTCTCAGCTTTTTCCAGGGTAATTCTGGTTTGGGGCGTTTCATCCTCCGCTGAAGCCCAGTTACATAAACTGCTGGGCATGCGTGTGCACAGCTCCCGTTACTGCACGTCCTTGCATCACCCAGCTGGAAAAACGGCTCGAGAGGAAACCACGGGAAAGGGGACAATCTGGATTTGAGAAAAAAGCCTGCTGTAAATCCTCAGCTGCTTGAATTTTGATTTGACCTACTTCTCCTTTCCTTTTTCTGGGGAAATAAATCACATTTGGATGAAACAGCTCACTGTGGAGCGACGCTTGAGCGCAGGACGGAGGCGCGCACCCACGCAGCCTGCGCGGGGACCGGGCCGAGCAGAGGCCGGCGCTCGCACACAGCTCTGCAGAGGCAGCTCCACGCCACGCTAACGAAAAGAAAACGGCACCGGCGTTTGGAACTCGCACCTTTAAACCCTGGCGGCTGAAGAAGATGGGCTCACTCATCTCACCTACCTTGGAAAGTCCAAACCTGAGGAGGTGCCCACCAAGGCTTCCCTTAGGGCTGGAGGTGACCTGTTCTGGGAAGAAGCAAACAGCTCCTGGAGGTGCCCGGTTCTCTGCTGACAACCCTGGGTCAGGGGTTTAAAAGCTGACCCTTCAGCTTTTGAACTGGACATGACGTGACCTCACCGAGAGCCAGGCGAGAGGGAACCCGCGCAGGAGACAGCGGCACGGTTCCTCATGAATTTTTGTAACGTCTGTGCCTTTTCCTTCCTTAAATCTATCCATTATCCCGTGCTGCCTCAACGGAGCAGCAACTGGCTGTGACCACCAGCGTGATCACCCAGTGCCACCAGCTCCCAGCAGGAGCAGCAACAGAAATAAAGCCCGGTAAGCAACGAGTTGTCAGCGCCCAGGATCAGAGGAGCCCTCGGTGGTCTGGAAGGAAAGTTAAGAGCATCCTGCAAATCTTCATTAATCCTCATTGTCTTTGCCGTGAGAATCACAGAATCATGAAGGTTGGAAAAGACCTCTAAGATCCTCAAGTCCAACCTTCAACCCAACACCACCATTCTCATGCCCCGAAATGCCACATCTACATTTTTTTTGAACCCCTCCAGGGATGGTGACTCCACCAGTGCCCTGGGCAGCCCCTTCCAGCGCCTGACCACTCTTTCAGTAAAGAAATTCCTCCCCATATCCAATCTAACCCTCCCCTGGCACAACTTGAGGCCATTTCCTCTCATCCCATCACTTGTTCCTGGGGAGCAGAGCCCGACCTCCCCCTGCTCCCCCCTCCTTCCAGGAGCTGCAGAGGGGGTAAGGTCTCCCCTCAGCTCCTCTTCTCCAGCTGAACCCCCAGCTCCCTCATTGCTCCCCACAATTCGGGTGCTCCAGAGCCCTCCCCAGCTCCGCTGCCGCTCCCTGGCCACGCTGCAGCCCCTCCATGTCCTTCTGGGAGTGAGGGGCCCAAAACTGCGCGCAGGTTCAGAAGTGTCAGCTCGCCTGGCCCCTCTGCCAATGAAGCAGCACAAAAGTTGACCGAATAGAGAGGCAGCACCCACCTCGCAGACCCATTCTGCTTCATCACAGGAGTCAACCCAGAAAAGAGACCAAAACTGTTTGGTAGCGCTCACAAACCAGGGATTTCTGCCCCAGATCAGCACAGATGTGGCAGAGCATCGCTTCCCCACTACAGGACAGTGCTCCCGTGCACCCGGCTGTGCTGGGACAGCAATGGGGAACACCTGAAATAACCTAGGGAGGATTAACAGACGGGAGATCACCGTGCACGGCCCGAAACCACAGCTCAGCACCCCTCAAGGCTCCTGTGGAGCATCTCTGCCTCTCGCGATACGTCAGGCGAAAGCAGGGGCAGGGTGGGCAACAGCACAAGCACAGAAACACTCCAATTTTGTCTCAACCACAAAGTAATTTGTCCTACAACCCAACAAATACAATTCACTGAAACCAACTACCAGCTCCAAGCAGACCGCAGCAAGAACTAATTCACCCATTACAAACAAACCCGTTTTTCTTTGTGGTATTAAAGGCACACAAAAAGAGCAAACTATCATCAAACTTAACCTTCCCAGCAGAAGAACTTAGGAAATCTGACCCCTGGGTGATCTACTGAGTTTTTAAGCACCTGATAAAGCGGGACGAGCAAGTGCCACACACTCCACAGATCCCAAAACCAAGCCAAGAGGAGCTGCAGCAGGCGATGCCCGCGAGCCCCGTCTGTAGGCAGGACGCCGCGCTGCCCCGCGGACGCCACCGACGGCCCCGCACGGAAGATCTCCTGCGATTCTCCATCCGCCAGCGCTCCTGCGCGGGGGCTGCACCCCCTCCCCATCCCGGGAGGGCACCCTCGCTGAGCTACAGCACCCCCTCCATCGCTCCCCAGTGCGGCCGCACGGCAGGGGAGGCACCGCACGCCGGGCTGGATCCGTGGGGCGCCGGGAAGGCCACTGACCCTTGTGAAATTTATTCAGACAGGCGGCGTTGCAGAAGGAACGGAGGGATCCCGTCTCCCAGCAGCCCCTACCCTTCATCCCCACGGCGGGCTCGCTCTCGCCGAGGGGAAGCGCTACATGGCTGTTGGCGTTAGGATGGAGAAAAACGGCAAGCAAAGAAGATGTCCTCACTCGGCAGCCAGCCAGAGGGCTGCACCGCTGCACTTACAGCTCCACATCGCACTTAATAAATCCTCGCCACATGCTGCTAGCAGAGCACTACGGCACCCGGCTCACAGCGACCATCGCGCCGGCCTCGTACCAGCATGCACCACGGAGCATCTTAACTCCATCTCTGCCAGGAACGGGCAGCAGCCTGCCAAAAAAACCAGAGAGGACAACAGGAGACGGCTCCGGGCGGCAGCAAGACGAGGTTTCGCTGGGGCTGTCTCTAGAGCGATGCTGTCAGATATTCAGTCCGAAAACCAAAGGCATGCTGTTCTGGCGGGGGTGAGGATGATATCTGGAAGCTTGTCCCTTTAAATGCTGCTGGAGGTTATTTTTAGGACACTTGCTTAAAATACGTATCAGAATTTCTTTATTTCCATCAGAAACCCCGTTATACGTTTTACTCAGGCGGCTACGTCTCACATCCCCTCAGCAGCTCAAGAACAAAACCTCTGAGGTGTCATGACCGCACGCCCCCGTGAGGGCCGTTTTCTTGCCCCTCCGTTGTGGGACCATTGGATTTTCCCAGCCTTTCATATTTTACCGGTCTCGGGGGAACGAGCAAGTCCAGAGGAAAAATGCGGCATCAATCACAGTTCAGAGCAAGAGCAGCAGCTGCAGTGAAGGAGCTGCCGCAGCTGAGCACACAGGCACAGCTCCGGGAATGCAGATGTGGCCACTGTCAAGTCTTGAAAGTATTAATAGTTTAATACATGACAGTTTTCTCCCACTTCAGCTGGACTGCAAAGCTTTTATAGCGATGAAAGAAAGGCTTACATTCCACCTTTTAAATTGCAACCACTCTCCATGCACACGAATTTTTGAAAGATGGGACTCTGCAAGCGTTCTGGGTAGAAAAAGAGCGAATTCTGGAAGATCAAGCGACCACCTCACGACCCATCAGAGGCAGGGAACACTCACGTCAGCGCTGCACATGCACAGAACTGCAGTAACTGGACTGTGCACCCGCTCACGCTGGGGGCAAGAGCCAGCAGCTTTTCACGGGGACAGACAGCAATGTTTTGTTGGAGGGGAAGGCCCTGAGGGGATTCAGCTCAAAACGAGCACCTCCATTTGTGTAACCAGATCCAAGGAGCAGATGGAGCCAGGACTTGTGTTCTGACACCAAGATCAGAGCCGACACGGACCTACGTCTGTAGATCAGTACATGTACGTATACACGCCACGACACACACGTATTTATACGGATCCCACGCTGACTTGTGCACACAGACACCAAAACCCAGGTGCGTGCCTACGATCAGCAGAGCTGTGATCTCTTACAAGCGCTTCATTTCCCTGAAAATCACACCATTCAAGTCCAGTTCAGGTGCAACTCCCCAGCGAGGCCCTGACACGACACCAGACTGACACAAGCAATGCCTTTTGCTCCTTAGGGCCAGCTTTGCCCGCTAGGTTTCAAGAGCGGCCGACAGCCTAAGGACAGACAGCAAGAGGGGCGCAGAGGTGACCTTCAAGAACCCTCCCGTTGGGTGTGGAAGGCAGGACAGCGAGAGCAGTGGGACATGAAGACAACCACCAAAACTGGCTCTGGCAGAGAGCGAAGGTCACGAAGGCCAACGAGGCAGGAAAACAAGGCCGAGCGAACAACCTGCTGGGTATGACCATGCTGACACGCAGGCCTAGCCAAGTTGTCGTGGTTTAAGCCCAGTGGGCAACTGAGCACCACAACAACCACGGAAGGACAAAATAAGGACTGGGAGAGCTTCCTCTCACCACTTGACGGTCACAGGCAGAAGACAGAGTCATCACAGGGAGAAAAACCAAAACCATTCTAATCTGTTACCAACATCATCAGAGTAGAACAGTGAGAGACACAACCAGAGCTAAAAGTCAAACACCTTCCCCTCACTGCTGCCTTCTTCCAGGAAATTTCATCTTGACGCAAAGTAACCTGGCAGGGACCACTTCCCAGCTGACCTCTGCTGGTCTGGGGACCACGGCAACGCTTGGTTTGGAGTGAATCAAATTCAGGGATAAATCTTCAGTCTGATTTTAAACAAGGACGCTCAAGAGTAATTTCTGTAAGCATTTGGATGTGTAACTGCTGGTGTGACTTAAATATTGTCAGGAGGTGGTTAATGGCTGCTGGGAAGGGAGCTATGGGGAAGGGAAGGGAAGGGAAGGGAAG
>NW_010165672.1:21686-33841 GCF_000695765.1 Mesitornis unicolor | reverse complement strand
AGCCCCCTTCTCATCAGCCACGGAGTTTCAGCTCCTGAAGGCCCGAGGTGCTGCAGCAAAGCGGGGACGGGTGACAGGTTTTACAATTGAAATCAACAGCAGCCTCATCAGTTTTACATTATTAAAAATACGTACGGGTTAGGCTGTCGTTTTGAAGCAGTGTAAAGTGTCACAGCCAAAAGAAGCCTGGCAAGGGCAGAGCATCAAAGGGCTGCGATCGCTTGTCAAGAGAAAGACTATTTTTGAAAAGCCAATGCATAAATTCAAAGGAAAATGAGCCTTCAGTCTAAACTAGATGCTTAAAATAGGCCTAAGCAAAGAAGTTCTACTCTAATACCTAATTTTTTTTTAAAGGGCTGGTAAGGCAGCAAGAACTTCATTGGATCAAAGTAATGAGTGGGTTTGAGTGATTTTGAGTTGATAACACCTTCTTTTATAAAGAAGTACTTAAATGGAAAAGGCACACTTGCAGTGTTGCATCGCAGCCCGTGGGACTGCCTGGAGCTATTGTCTCCGAGGAAGAGTATGACTCACAGCGATTTTAATGCATCTCGCCCTGAATGCACAGTATTTTCACATCCGAGATGCTCTCCTCTCTGTCATATTTGATACAAATACGCATGTGAGAATACCATGAATACATGCATGAGACCTTATTTGCACTGCACCTTCATAACACCAAATGGCTAACATTCAAAACTGCTAACAGCACAAAAAAAGAATCACATAATACACGTCAGCCATCAGTGCAAGCAGTAGATGCAGCCTTAAGCTACATCTAAAAATAAATACTGATTTATGATGATTCTTTTGTAGTGCACCCTTTATTCAATTGGAAATTCTTATTAATGTTTTTGAAATAGTATATAAATATCTGAATGTCCTTACTGAGGCAGAAAAGGATACCATATTTGTTATTTATAAAAATACACTTACATTTTTTCCCCTACTCGTATGTTAGAAAACCCTAGTACTTGTCAGCAAAAAGAAGAGTGTTATTGTATTTATTGTATCTTGTATATACCATCAAATCACTCCTCGTGTTTTGGCAGAGGCAGACAATAGTTTCTAACAGAAACCAATCACTGCAGATATGTGAGCTGTAATTAAAACATCTCCACTCAGTATGAAAAAAACCCAAACCTGACCATTTTCAAACATACAATTTCAAGTTCTCTATTGCTTCAGTGTTATCTGGTAAAAGGATACTTCCAGCATGCCAGAACATTCACCAGTAACACCAGCCTAAAGAATTCCAGTTAGTTTACAAAATATATACATCGAACACGAATTTAATTTCTTTACCAGTCAATTTTAAAGTAAACGTTAAAGGTTTTAAAGGCCTGAATTCTAAAGCACATATTACCACCTTTTCTCACAAATCTAAAAAGCTATGTAAAAATCAGACTCAGATTCTCATATAGTCTCAACTCCATCACCGACAGCTTCAAATTGCAGTGGCTCTACGAACAGCAAAAAAAATCACAGAACCATAGAACGCTTTGGGTTGGAAGAGACCTTCAAGATCATCTGATAAAAACAACAATAATGTTAACTTGCAACAGTATTTGGCAAAAAATAATGCACTACCTTCCAGAAGCAAACTTTCTCCTCTTGGAGGCCACCAAAATAGGTGGAGGACAGTGCGCCTTAAACCAAACACATTCCCCATCACCCTGATCCCCCATATACCCATCTCCTGCACTCACCAGGATTTTCTTGACCATCCCTCTCTTATAGAATAAACAAACTATCAGCTTTGCATTAGAAAAGAAAAAAAAAATCAAACTTTATTATTAATTTAACAAATTTCCAGAATGGACAATACTTAGAATAATCCACCATTGGTAAAAAAAAATATTACAGTGCTTGATAGACAACATCCTGTAACAGTGATGAAGAAGAAATCAAATTACATTAAAAGTGCCCTTATAAAATGCACCTTAGGTAACCCCAGCCTGCCATTTCCCCCTCAAAGGATGGCAGGGCATCAGCACAGGTGCTAGGATGAAAGCACCGTTTTGCAACTTTTTTGTTTTTTAAATAAGAAAATGCATTATTAGCTTCCATCCATCTGGGGGATAACGGACACAGAACTTCTGTAGTTTCAGGAACTCCGCTGTTACCCATGCAAATATTTTAAAACAGGGAGTTGACCTCTTTTAAATTGAGAGCACTGCCTCTTGGAGCAGAGTTAGAGTCAGCAGAGGTGAGCACAACACTGCTAGGCCAAATGCCTTTACCAATCTCACTGTAGTTGTAAGATGCTGAGACAAACAGGATGCAAATACGTCAGCATAACTAAAACTGAATTATAAACAAGAGATGTAATAAATGAAGTCCTAGCGGTAATTTCCGCAGGTTTGAACATACAAAGGAAGAGTCTTCAACTCTCGATAATTTATGACATGAAGACTTATAACTTCCAATTATTTGCAACAAATTAAACACAAGTTTATTCTCCCAACAGAAATCTTGATGAACCAAACAATAACAGGTGGATGGAATATTTTATCCCGATTCCTCTATACACAAAATACATTCATTTTGTCTTTACAGGAAGCCAGGTCTGAAAGCACTGACATCCAGCGGAAAAGAAATCTAAACTGATCTATGCTCTCCAGAAGGACGACTGCAGAGTGCCCTTCGGTACTGGAATTTCCTTCTTCTGTAGACATTCCTGGTGGAGAGAGAGAGCCAAAGAACAAAAGAAAAATAAACGTGCATCTTAATTTGCCATCTCTTCTCAGGAATTTTGATGGCTCTTACTGCACACATTCCAAGCATTGCTAATAAAATAGACCAAAATCAATTTTGAAATTAAAGTAGAAACTCTGAAGCTATCGTATGTTAATATTATAATCTAAGTCAACATTCACTGCACAATTTAAATAATCAAGTATTTACAGTTTTGCAAACTTCCTTAAAAAACAGCAATGCAGAAATCAAGATGAAACAAAGGCTACAGAGAGCAGCTCCAAGTGTCTGCTTCCTCATGTGTCTCATCAGGACAACAGATAAAAACAGGCCAGCGACTGATCAAAAAATACAGCTGTTACAGAAATGACTCGGCAGAATCCTCATCAACCTGTGTATCTCCTCTCTCTGAACTTCATTTATCACCAAAATACATTTTCAATGAGAAAAAAATAAATGTGAGGTAAGCAAGGAGCGAGATGCTTGACATAGTCACTATCATTAAGGCAATGAAGTAACTGAAACATCACCACAGACGGGTCACATCACAGCGATGGGGCTGGGCTGTCAGCTCTGCTGCAAGCAGCACTGCTCTCATTAACTGATGCAGGTATCGAATGAAGGGAAAGAAACCCCAAACCAAAACACTTGAAAAGTGAAAAAAGCTCTGCTTTACCTCCACGAAATGCTTGAACCGCAATAAAGCGCCCTCCTGTCCAGGCTGGGTAATTGCTTCAATTCTGCAGAAATAACAGCATGGTTCAAAATCTACTTAGAAAGTTGCGTTTGATTTACAAGTGGGTGGGGGGTGAATGGCAGAGATTGGAAAAGATGGATGAGTCATTTAGAAGCAAACATTTAGGAAGTAAAAAACAAGGATTATCTCCCATTCCTCACCACAGATACCGTACCTTGGGACATAGTCTTCTCGGATGAGCAACATCATTTTCCAGAACTGAACCTGATATTGTTTCATGAGAGCATTGCCACACACCTATGGTACAGAAAACCACAAAGACCAGGTTCCACAATTGGGTTTCAGACTAACATGACAACCTAAATGAACCTGTCCAGTACCAACCCCTTCATATTTTATCCAGACTTAAAAAAAAAAAAAGTACCTACACCTACAGTAAAACAAGCAAATCCTCTCAATGCCTCCAAATGTACTGCTAGCACCTTCACCTTTTTTTTCTTGTTGACTATGCAGTGACCACCGATACAAATTTTACGTTGTTCTTCCTCTCACTCCAGTCTCCCTACAGAAATAACACCCTTCCCTAATACCATTTGCTAGGGCATACTGTGGTCATTTCCCCACCTTGACTACTGCAGTGTGGATTCATCAGCTTTCTTCATACAGTCAGTTTACAGCACAAATGTTCCTCAAATTTCACCACTAATATTAATCCCAGTGGTGTATTTTATACTTTACTTTCTCATTTCCACAATTCAAGTTCTTTAGAAGCGATTTGATAAGCACAGAAGCTGCTTGCGTTCAGCAGTGTTTGTCTCCTCTGACTTCAGCCTTTAACTTCAGTTCATATTTAGCATAGCTCTATATTCTAGGATATAGAGTTAATATATATCAGGCTCTGTCCTTTCCAATCTGAAAAACCTATCCTGTTTTATGAACTAATTCAGCTGGAAAGGCCACAGGACCTCATTCTACTGCACAAACTGATGCCAGGTGCTTAGCAGACCTTATTCTTATGGACCATGCAACTGTTTCTAAAACCCCAGGAACTTTAAACAGAACCAAATACAAGAACAGAAGCTGCATAGATCAACATCCCAGGTTTTAAATCATTCTGTTCCAAAGCTGTACTTGCAAGAACGTGGAAATATCCACATTACTTTTTCTGAAGGAATGACAGGTTAAAAAAAAAGCTGTTGTTAAAAATCACAACAAACCTCACTTCAGCAGTCTCTTCAGAAGCTAAAATGTCACCAATTTAGATGTCTTTAATCATTAGTAATCCACATCACTTACCTCCAGAAAACCAAAAAGAAGTGTGGCTGTCACATCTGCCAGAGGCTCCATATTCAGCATCTGAGCAAGCCAGCGCCATCCATGGTTCAGCCCATGAGGATGTGTCTATAGAGCAACAAAAAAAAGTTACCCACCACCTGTTTTACAACTTGCAAAATGCTGCTACCAGTCTTGATTTACTGTCTTCTTTATAAAGTTATTTTACAATAGCCTAACATAAAATTTGCTGATTTTGAAAATATAAAGAAAGGAAGTAAAGGTCTGCATTATGAATCACTTTGCATTGCTTTGTTGATTATGGTTAAGACCATCTCCTTCCACACATACTATGAGCTGGTTTAAGTTCAGCACACCTTAACTACAAATCAAGTTTACCATACATTTAATAGACTCTTGGGATAGTAACAAGGCTCCAGTTATAATGCTGGACACACGTACCCCTTGCTTGCTCCCATAAGGCCACCGGAGCTGAATGATAGCAGCATACAGACGAATCAGTCCTGACATCCGTTTAAGAAACTGATCTTGTTCTTCCATCTTTGAATCCTTCACTTTATAGCCAAGCATCCTGAGAAGACATTCAGTATTAGTACAGCAAAACACATTCACTTGAGTCCCTGCAGTTCTCATCTCACCTTGAGTCGACTGTACTGAGAACAGGGATACTCCAAAACCATACAAGAATTACTGCAAGGGCTGATCACTACCCTCTAGAGCACATATTCCACTGGTTTATACCATGTAAAATATTTATGTTCTGTACTGGATATTTCAACCTGAATCAAGCTACAGCTATCAACTGTTCTTAGAGAAGGCCAAGGAAGAAACAGCAAAAGAGCACTTCTAAAGCTGAAGGACACAGCATCCTCCAGGGAAACAGGGTCAGGGAAGCTGCACGCTTGTGAGCAAATCTCCACAGTCTATGCCAGCACATCACAGTGCCTGCGTAATTGGAGATGGAGAAAAGCAGACCTCGCTCAGAAGAATACAGTCTTCACCCTTGCAGAGTTCATGCTGAAGAAGTCCAGTAATAAATTTACCTTTGACACTCTTCCATAGAAGCTCCCTCTTTCAATGCAGGGTAAAATGGCACAGAATAGGGGCACTTTTTGTGCATATGAGCTAAAAGGAGCTCTCCAACTCGAGGATGTAGTTCCCAGATTCCTGAGGCCACCACAGCAATCGGGAAAGCTGAATCATGGTGAGAAGCTACTTCTTCTTCTCCTTGATGCTGGAGAGGAGAAAGGAATGTCAGTCCCCACCCCTTTAAGCCTTTTTCTCAAGACAAAACAAAACAAAAAATCCTCTTTTTCATGTAATTAGCCTCTGCTGAGGATTCTGATGTTCCCATGGCTATGTGGCCAACCACAGTGAAGCTGATAAAGCCCTATGTCCTCAGTGCCCACAGAGCATGACAATAAACATGGGCTGAGCACAGAAAAAAAGGGTTAGCAAATACAGGCAACAAAGTGCAAGGCTGCAGAGATATTTTCACTACAAACAATCATTTTCAAATGTTTACAAATCAGTCACCATTTTACTCCATGGGCTAATTTTTGCATGTATTTGTCACTTCAGGGATAAAAGGAAGTTTCAAACAGCCCAAATTTAGCAAATAAAGAACAGAGAAAAATATTGCCGACTTCAAGAAGCAATTTAAACAATGAAACCTTATTTCTTGGGAGGTGTTAACTGCACATGCTAAACTCCTAGCAATTTTGTTCTTAGTAGCTGAAGATACAGGAGAGTGTTACAAGAAGACAAAGAACTTAATGCACTGACTACTTTTGCCACCCCAAGAAAGAGAACATTTCTCACCACGAATTTCTCTGCAAGTTTGTAATACACAAACTCCAGACCCTGTGGATGCTGAGTCACTGACACAGTTTGCCCTCCACTCTGCACAGGCCTTCCAGAGAGCAGGTTATTGATCCTGGATACAGGAGAGTGTTACAAGAAGACAAAGAACTTAATGCACTGACTACTTTTGCCACCCCAAGAAAGAGAACATTTCTCACCACGAATTTCTCTGCAAGTTTGTAATACACAAACTCCAGACCCTGTGGATGCTGAGTCACTGACACAGTTTGCCCTCCACTCTGCACAGGCCTTCCAGAGAGCAGGTTATTGATCCTGTCGAATATCTCTTTCAGCTGAGAGCCTGCAAATATGAAAGGAACGTATGGAGACAGGAGATTAGGAAACAGCAGACGAGTCCTAACCAGACCACATCACCTTCACCAAAACTAGACCTACATCCTGAAGGGCAAGGCATCTCAAACTGCTCATTTGCTACATCTGATTAAAGAAACTTAACCCCTCGCCTCTGAGGGAAGCAACAGACCTCCAAAACACAAGCAAACGCTGTGCTGCAAAGACGAGTGCATGCGCACCAGCTTTCTGCTGCAGGGACAGTTATAGAAACATTGGCTATGTTGTGTCCGAATAAAATCTTTACAGTAAAAGACATCTCAGTTGGATTGGGTTCTTCTTGTTTTCCTGACCTCCTATTCTAGAGATCTGGCACACAGGGATCGTAGCTGCTTTCTGCAAGTCTGCTTTTATCTTCTTAACCTGCAGAGCAAACACACAAACAACTTTAAAAATCTTCAGACAAGTAAAGTGTTATGATACTTTGGATGAGCAGACTGTTAATAAAGGCTGCTAAGTTAGTTGTTTGGTTTTTTTTAAATGAAAGCCATCCTACTTCCCCTAGAAATCAAGACAATCACTCTTCAGCAGTATTAATCATTTGTTCATACCTCTTTGTTGTCTTTGCAGTTGCTGAGTCCACTGAAAGAAGCAACGCACCGCTCTGCAGCATCTTGAAGCTGCTGGTACCACTGCATGGTACTTACATCTGCCTTCACTTGAAGTCCTGATATTAAAAAAACAAATACCAGAAGATTAAGAAAGACTCAAAACTCTAGAAAACTTTAAGAAAATTTTAAAATTGCAAGGAACTAACAGCTACACGAGCGCTTTTTCTCCCCAGAATTTAGTTTAGAAAGTTATGTTCATAAATGAACTACAAGTTTGCAAGCTATACAGGAGTCCTCCTCCTTCAGCTTAAGTAGCTTCTGTATACAGGACATCTCACTCTAAAGAAGGAAGCCACATCAGTCTGTCTCTATATGTTCTCGTGTCACACATGACCCGTCTACACTCACGAGTAGTCACATTATTCTAATATTCCAATATATGGCACACTGGCTGGGAAGAGCAGGTTTTGCTCCAGTTCATACAGTCCATTTACGCTGCATCAGTTCAATTTCAAAAGTTTGCTGCCAACAGTCCTATCCTGTTCTAGTCCTAGTGGTGCTAAAAGTAAAGCCCGTGAGAAGGTTTGCTGTCACAACAGTAAGATTCCAAAGTAGCATTTAGCCTAAAAGTAAGAGAGTGTGTAAGGAGAGAAAGAAGCGGAGGGGAGTGGAACATGCCAAACCAACACAAAACAAAACAAAGAAAAAGCCACACCAACCTTCCTTCTGTTGCTTTCCACCTGACTGCTCTGCAGGGGCAGGAGTCTGAGCCTTCAGCTGTTGGCTTTTCAGTAACTCTTTCTGCTTCTGTTTCTCTTCCTCTTCGTCTCTCCTCTTTTTTTCTTCCACAGCTGCAGCGATTTCTTGCTGCATGCTGGATATCAACCCTCGCATCTCCTGCAGTGCTCGTTCAGTATTGGCCACATCTACTTGAGTGGGGAAACCTCGCTGTCAAGAAGCAGAGGGGTTAATGTAGCATCAATCTTTTGTTCCACTGTCTGTAGACCAACGGCAAGAGCAGGGAACCTTTGCAGCATTAGCCTTCAGATAATCTGCAAGCCAACTACACAGTTTATCCTCTTTGGTGAAAATACCTTTTCCCGCCTTTATTTGTACATAATATTGGTCATAACACTTGTACATAGTGTTAGGCCATGACTAGATCTCACAAGAGCTTGGACAACAAAGGTGAGTAACACACTCTGGTAAGTATAAGGGAATGCCAATGCAAAGCCTAGACAGCTTCCTCTGCAGAAAGTCAGCAGTGACAAGCTTGAACAGAGATTTATCCTCATGGCAGTGTTTTATTTTTCAAGGTTTTTGTAACTCACCTTTATGTAGAGGAAAAAAAAAAATCAAGACAACCTACTTATTGCAAAAAGGCTTATGGGCATAGGAGAACAATAACATGTTCAGTATTTCTCTTTAACAATTTATGAAGCACTCCACTTCCATGAGTGCCTCAAAAAGAAACTTTATAGCATCAAAAGATCACAGTATTTTAATATTCAGTCTTTCTCCTCTAGAAATCCTCATGCATTTTTATCAGCTGTTTTCAAGAGAACAGCTAAAGTGGCATAGAAAATAATTCTCCTTTTAAATTAAATGTTCTATAGGATGAATATCTAAAAACATTTCTGTGACATCTTATTTAACTGCCTCATAACAAGCTGTCTGTAACGATAACTACAGGAAGCTTTATGAAGGAAGGACAACCAAAGTTAAGAACAACTCTAGAGCTTTACCTCACTTGTGGTGCGGATGAGTCCTGACACCAGCCCACAGATCTGGTTGCCACGATTGCTGTATGCAGAAAGATCGATTTTTGGCAAGTCTTTGTGTCTGTAATTGGGATCGATCTGCTGGTTAAGCTGCAGCACTTCCTCCTGGATGGAATAAAGGCGCCGCAGTCTTTCCTGGCCCTCTTCCTTACGCAAACGCTCCAGCTCTTCCTGACGCTGCCTCTGCTGCTCCGCCTCACGCAGCTTTAGGTTTAACACCTGGGGAGAAAAAGACACAAGAGACACAAAATACTTCAATAATTTGAGCTTTACAGGTCCTTCCTGCTTCTTTAACATATGTGCCTTTACTGAATTTCCACAGCAACGCAACAGGTGTCTAAGGACAGCACCAGAAAATACATTCTCACTGTAGGGGTGCCATGTAAATACAAATAAATCAATTGGTCTTTCGAGCTCCCACTAAGTAGTCCCAGTCTTTTACGAAAGAAAAGTCTCAGACCTTTGCTCTGTGTCTGTGTTCTTCCTTCAACTTCTCCTGCTGTCCCTGAGCCTCCTTTGAGCTACAATACACATAAAGACAAAAAAACCGGATTCAAGACATGCACAAGACAAAATACAAACACACAGCAAGTTAATTTTAAAATAAGCCAAGCTAAAGGAACTTTAACTGCCCATAATACAGTTTTTTTCTAACCACTGAAACCTCCACAGTTTGATCTAGTTTGAAAAACAAAAAGTAACAGGATAGTTAATCTAAGAAAAGCAGCAGGTGAGACTGTCAAGCACAAGTGACTAGCATAGAATTGTCAGGCACAAGAATTAATGTCACTCTGATTAAATAATGGAATATTGAAAGAATACGAGAGTCAGTCTCACCTCTTCTCCATTACTTCTTGCAAATCTTGGAATTCCTGATGCTGCTTTAGCTCCTTCAGTTCATCAAAGCGCTTCAGTTGTTCACTTGCCAGGGCATACACTGCCCTCACCATCTGCTCTTGCTGCTCCTGCCGTTGCCTTAGCGCCTCCTGCAGATTGCAGTGGTGCCAGAAGCACCACAACGTAGTAATCACCAGAATTTGGACAGGAGAAAATACAAATGAAGTTGCCCAAAGCGGGCCAACATAGTGTACTTGGAGTTACTCTAAACCTTACTCTCTGAGGTTGAGGATAGCTCACCGCCCTGCTACTTTTACCAGAGCATTGTTACATCTGGTTATGCAGCTCTCCTGTGAGAGTGTGCGATTCACATGCACTCTCAACTTGGGTTTGGTTTTTTTTACCTTTCCTTTCAACCTGTGCATCTCTTCGTACATCCGAATGCAGCCTTCAACTTCTGTGACTTTAGATGGCAGAACTGCTGGAAAGGCTTCTTGACCCACTTCCAGTAGACTAAGATCATCATTTCCCTGTGTGGTCAGCATATAGGCAAAATCAGTGACTGAGTATAATGTCAGCAACTCACGGAGGAACCCAGATAAATCAAGTCTCCTAAACTGCACATTATTTGTTGAGAAACAGACAAAGGAGTCAACCAATGCACAAATTTTTAGAGTAGTTACATACCCCAGTAGTGTAAGCTCCAGAACCTATATAGGGTTGGGATAATTTCTTTTCCCAGTCACTAAAATTGGGAGCAGGGATACCAAGAGCCTATAGGACATTGACAAAGGCTGCCACATAGAAAGGCGAGACAGACTCCCCACAATCTCTTAATATTCAGTGAGATCTTACACTGGAAGAAGTCAAGGCAGGTTTATACTTTGAATCATTCTTCAGGAGGAATCTTCATACTCTCTTTGTTATAACTTTTATCAGATCTTGCTGCTTCATTAAGATGTCTTCCTCACAATATATTTCTTAAGTCTAAATGGGGCCAAGATGATGCAAAACTTTGTTGCTCAGTATCACTGTTCTGTGGTGAAGTCAGAATCTAATGCTGAACAGCAGACACTGGTTTTCTTTTCAGGTGCTTCATCAACTTCATTACCTCCACTCAACTGCTCACTGCTCAGCTTCCTACCCTTTTGCCTTGTAAAAGGGAGCCGTAACACATTTAAAGCATTCAGATCTCTGGAGAGCCCAAGGGGGTGCTCACGGACTCTTACAACAGGCCTGACCCTACTCTGTGACCTCACCCCTCCAAACGGATGAGCCCCCTACCGCTAATCCATAAAACCATACAGCTCCAGCTGAACATTCCTTTGTTATGGTGAAAAAAGGAGTTTGCTTTTGGCCTACAATAAAACACTATTCTAAGAAAATCTTGTTAATATCAACTTTATCATCACGTGTTTATCCTACATGGAGTTGAAACTAAGTGTGTTTTTTCCCCATAGCTTAACAGAGCACAACCCAGCCTTTATCAGACAATTTACTGCAGCAAGGTAGCACATTTTTTTTCTCACAGCTGCTCACACATGGACCATAATCAGAGAGCTACCTTTGTTTCACTTGCCTCTGCAGATGAAAGCGGTGAAGAGCCCTGGAGTCTAGCAGATGTGATCTTCTCCAGAGAAGATGACTGGTTTTTGATGGGAGTGGATTCTTTAGGCGTTGAATTTCCGGACGGTGAGATTTCTTGAGCTGATTGCCCAATCACTCTGTCTAGGACCCAGCCAGAATAAGGGGACAGCACAAGAGGAGACATGCATCCTTCCAGGACATCCTAGAAAGAAAACATTTCCTGTAAACGCAAAATCTATCAAGAAAGCAATGAAACATTAACAGACATTGAAAGCAGTTGCACAGGTCAGTGGGTGCTTTATAACTCCAGCTTAGTACCCCATTCACCCAGTTCTCCTGCTGTCTTTTCACCACTCTTCTAGGCTTTCCTACTTTTGCAGGACGGCAGAACCCCCACAGTTGAACCTCCTCCTGTAACACCTCCTCCCCAAACCCTGCACTAAGGAGCCGGTACAAAGGAGCCCGACCTGCAGGAAGGGGAGCAGAGGGAACCAGCCA
>NW_010165672.1:0-21554 GCF_000695765.1 Mesitornis unicolor | reverse complement strand
CCCCACACCCGCCGCGGCTCCCAGCCCCTCGCGGGCAGCGAGCCCTCCCCTCATCCTGGAGCCAGTGGCGGCGGTAGCTCAGCTGGCCCTTGTCAGAGGAGCGCAGAGCAGCCAGAGTCTCCCAACGGAGCTCCCGCGGTTGCATGGCGATCGGCTTCACGGCGACCCGGTAGCCCGCTGACCCCACCCCCTCGTTTCGCTTCCGGGGCGCCGCCGATTGCTCCCCACCCTGCGCAGAGCGGGCGCTAAGGGCGGCGGCTGCCCCCTGGCGGGGGGGCGGGGCCCCGCCCCCCCCCCCCCCCCCCCGCCCCAGCCAACAGGCACCACTTCACTGGGCACTGGCACCGCCGAGCACTGCCCCTTATTTTGTGTATTCTCGCGGAGGGTCCACGGGAGAGAGGGTTGGAGGTCACTGCTGCATTTTGCCCTGGGTTGCAGGGGCAGGGAGAAGCAGCCACCCACAGCACATGGAAAGGGTCGAGAGTGTAGAGGCCTGCACCCCCAGCCCTGGCTGGGGTGGTTTTTCCAATATAAAGGCCAGTAAAGCCTAGATCCATCACAATAAACAGGAAATGTAGTTCATTGTTTGGTTTACCATAGCATCTTTAGGATTTTTGAAGTGTCAAACACAGAATTGCTCTCTCAAAAACTATTAGAAAACCTTTATGACAAATAAATAGGATACAAAAGAGATAAAAATAAAAACATTTATTTTTGCCCCCATAAGAACCATATACTGGAAAGAACAGGGCAATATAGAGCACATGAGTTTTAGGGACCCAACACATTGAAGACCCAGTTTTCCAGAAGGTGCAGGCTGGTTGGATGAAGAAGTTGAATATCCATAGCTGCTCTTTAATTGGCTTAAGACTAAGTCAGTATTGCATGCACACCCTGAACTCACGTGGCATTCACAGCAAGACACCAACTGTAGTGCCACTGAGCCTAAACCATAATCTTTCCTTTGAAGTGACAGTTTTGGTTCAGCCCTGGGGATATTCAGCATCAGGAAATATCAGGGTGAGAGGAGTAAAGCAACAATTAGCATCACACTCAGAAAAAGAAAAAGGTGAGAATCAGAGAGTACACAAGAATCAGGTCGGGGAAAAATCCCAAACAAAATCATTATTTCTGGTACAAAAGGGTTTTCAAACACGGGTTGTTCAGGGGATAATCACTTGTAAGTGTAAAGCTCAGGCACTTAAGTAATTTTCAGCTTCACTCTGCTGGTGAGTGGACCCTCTCCCACCATCCAATTAATCAATACAGTGTTCAACAGTTTAAAAAAAATATAGAAAAAAGAAAACCCCACAAACACCCCCATTCCCCCCTCCCCCCCACACACGATCTCCCTAACACAGAAACAGAATGAAAAAGAGACATATAAAAAGGAAGAGTTCTTATAAACATGAACATGCTCAACAACTGCTGACAGGTTTTAAGAGCTGAAAGTATCAGGACCTTACAGGATGAAAAGGACTTTTTCCATCATATGCAAAACCATCTGGTTTTGGGGCACAGTTTATAGTGTAATGCCAACCTGCAACACCAAACTGGTATTGCTGATACTCTACACTTAGGACCTGTGCCACCATCATTTTAGCATCTCATGCTGCAAGGAAAAGAGGAAAACTTCTAATAGTGACCCTGAAACGCCAACCTATTTTCTAAACAACATATGGCTTTGAAGTAGGGCTCCTTTTGTGCTTAGAAGCAGAAGTGCAGGGAGAGCATTTTCCTCATAGAGAAGGGTAAAAGCGGCTGGGGGAGCCCAGCAAGGCACTTTCACCAAAAACATTGGCATAGGAAGACTTGAGGAACTGGACATAGGTTTGCATGCTGCGGTTGGTGCTCTCTGACTGCTCCAGCCGATCCTTTAAATCCTGCAGGCGGCTTTCGTACTGGCGCTCTGCCTACATAAGGAAGAACAAAACACAGGCCGTAGGTTACATTCATCCCATTCATGTTAAATTTAAGCTGTTCGCCAGAAGTGCTGAGGAGAGCAAGAATTAGCGCAGCAGTAGATGGCATTGCCATAGAAGGTGCTATGATATTTATAATTTGTTCTGCTGCTTTCCAACTCTATTCAGCAACCCACTGATAAAAGCCAGGAGAAAACATAGCCTATCAGTTGAGCTTTTAAAACCGATTAGCTACAGTTATGAGGAACTAAGCACTCTTTTCTGAAAAGCAGCTTGACCTGATCCATGTACCAACCCAATTCCAAGAAAACCAGCAGGGTAAATAAGACATTATGAAGGATTCCCCTTCTTTCTTCTAGAAGAAAGACTTCCCTCTACAAGATAAATTGCATTCTCTCTCAGATAACCAAGCCTAGTAAATGAAGTTGAAATCTGTCCATGATATCTGGTGTAAATCTCATTTGAACGTGAGAAAGTTCTGATTCTTTTCTCACACACACAAGTTTAGAGCAAGTTCATTCAGGTCACAGCTACAAGTAATAAGCAAATGAGAGTCTGCATTCCTGAATTTGTGACATAACAGACATGTCACAGCACACCTCTGTCAGGGACACACATTAACAGCATGTCACATCCAGACAAAGCTCTGCATGACTTTTGCAACAATCCATAGGACCTTGGTTTATGGACTCCAGTTGCTGCCAGGACACCACCAGCACAGCAAGACTATCCCTTGCAAGTCACTCACATCATCTTTGCTCCGACGTAATTGGTTCAGCTCTGTTTTATTCCTACTCAGCTGGGTCTCCAAATCCAACATCTTGGACTGGGCTGTCCTCTCTTTAGACATTGCTCGTTCTCGAGTTTGTTCCACCTACACGAAACAACAGAACAACATCTTTGGTATAAAAGGGTATCTATGATTTTTCCATAGGCCATTGCCTGCAGAAACCCTATAAAGTTTAGCTGGACACATTCTCAAACAGAAGCAGCAACTCAGTCTTATGCTTTCCTCTCTTCTGTTGCAAACTAGAACATGAGGTTTAGTTTTTCAAGGGTTGAAGTGCTGACAAACAGTACCAGCACATTTTATTGTTTTTATTTCACTGAACACGATGATTTTCATGAATTTGGTCATAGGCTGAGGAGGTATTTTGTGCATTCTCACTGTTCTCTTTTGACAGTCTGGGTAGTTCTGAGAAAATTCACAAACACAAGGAATTACTCACTTGTCTTTTGGCATCCTCAATGGCCATCTCCAACTGACGTGCCAAAGAGCTACATTCACGAGTCTTCTCCTCTAACCGCAGCTGACACTGGTGGATCGACTCCTCACGTTTTGCTATGACCTGAAGGAATTCTATGTTCTGGGCGCTTGTTGTCTCTAGTTTTCTAGGTTAAGACAATAAGGGAAGGAAACTTATTCATTTTAAATGGAGGGTGTTTCAGTCTGCCTTTTTGTCAGGTCCTGCCTACTCTGGAAATAGATTCTATTCCCACTTGAAAGGTGAGAGCCCAAAGAAACATTTCTCCATTCCTCAAATCGAAATTTCAAAGGTTGAAGGACATACAGTGTATCCACACACCTGCACTTTCCCAGACATTGTCACTAAAAGGAGTTTATGAACACGAGTAAAGATATTATAATATGCAGTAACCTCAAAATTGTCAGGCTACATTGGACAAGAAGTTGGTTTATCTGCCATATAAGCCACCATCCTTCCTAACAACATTCATAAAAGGTGCTGCAAAAACCTTTAAGTCTCCAGTGGACAGCTACTGAATCAGAGACCGTTGTGGGATAAGCAAATGCACTGAATCCTGGAATGTGGGGAACTGGAACAAGACTGAAGCTGTTTGAATCCCCTGAAAAAAACAATGGAAAGAGGATGGAAATGGAAGGTTGAGAGAGCAAGAGAGCCTAATATTTCTAACCTTTCTAGTTCTTCCACCTTGAAGGTGAGCTGCTTTTTCTCCTCCTGGGCAGACTGATACCTCTCTCTTGTCATCTCCATTTTGTCCCCCTGGAGCTCAATCTAAAAATTACAGTAAATAATTACTTTACAGAGTAGTCACTACACACACGCAACCAACCACCTAAAACGTATGCAGCTCTCCAGACGGAAACACGCTCAATTCATAATTTCTGGAGAGCCCCAGAAAAGCAACCATGGATAGAAAAGGAAAGCACTAAACATCCGTTTTGTTGGCGCTTCCAATTAATGTTTGGAAAGGTATGAGAAAATTCTTCCCTATTGCAAATGAAAAGCCAGGTCCATAGACACTTGCATGCAGAGCAGCCACCCGTAAGCACAGCAAAGCACACACATTAAAAGCAGCCATATATGTGACAGCAGCCCACAAAGGCATATCGGGAAGGTTTATAGTTCCAAGCCAATCACAGCAAAACAGTCAGACTTCAGGGTGATTTGTGTGTCTTGAGGCATGGTTGTAGGAGTCAGGCCTGTCTGTGATTGTCCTGTAATACCTACACAGTCCTTGTGGGGACAAAAAACAGGGAATGGGAAAACAACCTGAAATCAGGGTGAGGAAACAAGGTTGGGACAGCTCTATCAGCAGAAAACCACAGGATGGAAAGCTGAGAAGATGACGGAAGTAACAGAATGGAGTATTGGCATTCGCAAGCGTTGTCACTGCTGCTATTCAAGTCCCAGTAAGGTTCTGCACCAAGGGATGACAAACCTTTCCCATAGTAAGGAATGCTACTAGCTACGCCACTAACTTCTTGCACACAGACATGGCACACACCTTTATTTTGCACGTTTAATCTTTTCAAAGAGACGAGAGCAAGAGATGAAGTTTGAACCTTCCTGTGATTACGAATTCATCTTGGTCTCAAGACTTGTGGATTGCAGTGCTTCAGGTGTGTTCTGCCAGTCCCTTACCTGCTGACGAAGATCTGCCATCATGGCAGACAGGTCCATATTCTTCTTCTCATTCATCTGAAGCTGCTTCTGACATTCTGCGAGCTGTGTCTCTGTGATCCTTAGGATCTCGGGCAGCTTTTCCAGTTCAGCAAGCCGGCTCTGGAACTGTATACGCTCCTACAGCCAAAGGATAGAACATGGAGAACTTTCAAATGTTCATAAGGTCAAGACTAAAAAGTTTCTCAACTTCAATGAAGCTTTGTTAGTCTACAACCACAATGACACCGTGTGGATATTTGGCCAGTGTTGGAATTCAAAGCCTAAGGTCTTCTCCTAGACCAAATGGCTTTCTCTTTGAATTTGGCATTCCCTATGGATGGCGTGAAAATGAGTGAGTGTTTTGTATCCTGGGCTTCGATTTTACTAGAAGCTTGTTTTTGGGGTTTTTTTTGAGGACAGCTGTTCCACATCAGAAAATGGCATAACATAGTCCACTGTTCTAAGCCATTATTTGTGTAACAAAGGACACACTAAACACCCCTGAAGAACAGCATGTAGTCAAAAAAGCTGCTAAATGTTCAATAAGTTTTGCAGAATGAACAGAATTTTGTAGAATTGAGAAAAACTTGTGGGGGACCTCAGCTGGACTGAGGCCCTTGGACAGGGTGACTTTGACCTTGAGAAGATTCCAGTCTACCCTTGAGAGAATAAACAGGAACAAGAAGAACTGCAAGATAAATAAGTTTGAGGAAAGTGCTGACAGCAAACTGAGGTTTGAGGAAAGTGCTGATCACAAACTGATGTGTCCGTGTTCCTTTGGTGGAAGTGCTGAGTTGTGATGAACTGTGAAAATATTATCTAATGAAAAAGAAACATGATAACTTTGAACCAATAAGAAGACAACACATCTGGGGAAACTAAGGGGAAAGAGAGTATAAATAGATGGGGAAGAAAAAAAATAAAGGTTATTTGTGCTATGCCAACACTTGTTGTCTTGTCGCTTTGTCCGTCCCGACCGCGACAAAAACGAATGGGAAAGGCCAATTCAGATATGCCTTTTTTTTTTTCCTATTCACAACCATTTTTCACTACATTCAGAACATTAAGATCCATGAAGATCCAGGTTGCCCAGGGAAGCTGTGGATGCCCCCTCCCTGGCAGTGTTCAAGGCCAGGTTGGACGGGGCTTTGAGCAGCCTGGGCTGGTGGGAGGGGTCCCTGTCCAAGGCAGGGGTTGGACTGGATGAGCTTTAAGGTCCCTTCCAACCCAAACCACTCTATGAGTCTATGAATGTCTACAATGTATCAGTCTTTAGAGGAATAGTCACCAGTTCAATCTCCTTGTTCATTTCATCCTTTAGCATCTTGTTCTCTTTATCACACTCCTCCAGTTTTGCTGCCATATTGTCTGCTTCCATCTGGGTCTTCAGCACCTGAACGTACAAAAAAAAAATCCACATACTTTATCTGTTATATATAAATTTTCAACAAATGTTTGCAATGCTTTGGAGCAACTAAAACTGCTCAAGGATCAGCAACAAGTTTCTTGCCGCACTAACCAGTACCCCAGGACTGTATTTGTAAGTTCACTTTCTGCTTCTGCCACCTGGCTCATTTGGGCTTTCCAACAAATGTTCTCTCTTTTTGCCTTATCTTCCTACTACAACAATATCCAACCACCCCTCCAAAAAAAAGGCAGCCCAGGAACAGTGCTTGTCACACTAAAGGCCGAGAAATAAAGAAAGCATCTCCCTATTTTCTTTTACCTTTTGGAAAGGAGCAGGGAAAAGTGAAATAATTAAAACCAGTCTCTTGTTTTCTATTAATCAAGATCTCTGCTGTGAGAATCAGCTTCTCCTAATGACCAAGTTACGGGACATCATGCGAAAGCAAGTCTTCCACGCTTTGGCCTGCAGCACATGGCAGTCAGGATGCTGCCATTTGAGAAAAAGTCAAGCTAACAGAGACAGAAGAACCAAAACCAAATGAACCTGCAACATCCTCCAAGAGTAAACAAAGGGTTAAGGCATTACAGAATAACCCACAACAGTGAAGGGAGGAAAAAATATGACTGTGCAAGGGCTGAAGGTTTTGGTAAGATGCCTACCTGTGACTTGTAGGTTTCAATCAACTCTTCAGAGCTCCTGACAGAGCTCCTGAGCTGCAAAACTTCCATCTGTGCTTCCTTCAGCTTTTCCTCCATCGACACCACACTGGCCTGAAAGAAGAAAACCTCTTCCATGGAGTGCTTGGAAGTAACTGCCACAGTAGCTGTCTAACATTGTCTAGACTATGAAAAAAGACTTTTGCCGGTGTAAGTTGGCAAAACTTTCCAGACCTCGGTGGACTGCCAAATTTACACCAGCAGATCACAAAGGTTTGCGACGGATGTGCAATCTTTCCATTTGCCTGAATGGGCTGTGCTACTTGGATTAGGGCCACTCCTTCTTTGGATCAGTGCCTAGCTTTCTAAGAAGATATTTATGTAGGTAACCTATAAGATCATCAGTGATAAGAGAGATGACAGGAGAAATATGCCAGGCATTTTTTTATTATTACTGTGGAGATTACCATTCTCTCTGCATGAGCTACAGTTGTTTGTTCTGTTGCCAGCAGTATGAAGATGCCAGGATAACATGTAAGATCCTAGCTGGAAGAAACAGTACTTGGATTGGAGATACTCCTAATCAAAATGTGGAAGAAACCCAGTCCTCCTAGAATGTTCACTTTCTTTCTTTACGTCTCTTCCCCAGCATGCTTACCCTGTCATACTCAGGTTATGGTAAAACTGGTTTGAAACTAAATGGGAGCAATGGGTGCAATTCAACTCTGTCCTCACAGGCCAAGCATGATCTAATTTCTCCATTTTTTCCCCCTAACATTTCAGTTTCAAACCCCTAGAATCATTGACCTTTAGTTTTTCATTCTCCGTTCTCAAAGAAGCGGTCTCTGCAGTCTGTTGCTGCAATTTATCCAACAAAGCTTCTCTGTTCTTCTGCATCTTGTCCTCCAGGGTTGTCTGCTGCTCCAGCAAGTCTGCAACACGGCTGCCATACAGAATGGAAGTTAATCCTTAGGTGATAGTGACAAGAAAAAGACTCCTAATCCTTGAAAATTAGCTTCAGAAACATGAGTTTTCCCTGTCCTTTCCTCTTCCTCCTCCAGTCACGTACACACACCTACCTGGTACACTGTTCTACTACCTCAGTCTTCTCAGCCTGCTGGAAATTAATTTGAGTTGTCCCCCAAGTGTTCAAATGCACTGCCTCCAAGATGCAGAATAAAGAGGTACCTCTCTCTTGACTCGTACCTACCTGTTTTTTCCTGCAGCAACAAGCGCACTGCAGTGATACCAACACATTTATTTAGCTTCACAACAAAATTGGCATGAACTATACTGCCTATTCTCTTCTAATCCCTTCCATTCAAGTTTCTCAAACAGATCTCAAAAGAAAAATAACCTTAGTTATTTCAAAGCATCAAAAATGGCAAAGACAGAGTTTTGGGGTTCAGCAACCCCTTAAAGTCTGCCTTTGCTGTGGCAAGTCTGCAGCAGAAGCCACATCTCTCTCTCTCGATCTCTCCAAACTCTGCTCTAGCCCTTAAGCAGTGCTGGTTTTGTATGGATGTTTGCAGGCAATCCAATTAAATTATTCAATTTAATTGAATTATTCAATGAAATTCAATTAAATTCTCTTTGAGCTTGGAATTCATGGCAGTTTCTCCACACTAATTTTATTTTAACCTGTTCAGCGTGACAACTTCCAGTTCAAGGTCACTCTTGTCCTTCACTATTTTGTTGCAGCGACTCTTCCAAGACTCCAGAGTAGACAGTGCCTCAGCAACATAACTGTCCTATCAAACAAAAGGAATACATGAGGAAAAGAGTAAGGGTGACAAAAACATCACTGGACATGGAATATGCAGACAATATGCAGAGATATTGATACAGGTAAGTGTGATGTGTGTGGGGATGTTACTAAAACTTTTAAAATATTGAAGACAAATATTTATTATTGAGGACAAGTATTTACATCAGGAAGGACCTTCCTGATCCTTCAAAGAGAGGCGTTCTCCAACACTACAGTCAGCTAACAGACAGAACAGCAGCAAGAGAAGAATCCTCTCTGAAGGCACAGGAACTATCGGAAATACAAAGCACGCCTAAGATTCTACAAATGGTTCTGCTCCCTGGAACTCTAAAAACAAGAGAGAACAAAATACACCGAGTACTGTAAAATCCATCTTCTTTTCTGATTTGTTGTAGTCCATCCTTTCCTACTTTTTCTCGATACCCTTCAGTCACTTTACAACAGTACAGTTCAAATCCCAGTACACTCTAAGTCTCTGTACTTCTCTGTTCTGTCTGGTTTCTCAGGTAACCACCATCTCCATTCAGTATTTTCAGCCAGAACTACCAAGCTTTATTTCATTGGCTTTTGTCAACCCTCAAATGGTTCTAAAGAACGAGGCAAAAAATCAGATCCGCTATCACCTACGTTTTTGCATGTCCTAAGTTAAGGACATGCAGTGAATATAGGAACAGCTAAGAAAACTGGATTTGTTCTAAACTTAGCATAAATGGGACAAAGCATCAAGATAGAAATAAATCTCATTAGTTGAAAGCAGAGACTCTCCCCAGGGCTGCTACCAGAAATCAAAGATTTAGATATGTGATCTGAAATGAGGTCTCTCCTCCTGTATTATGAAGTACCTTTTCTCCTAGCTGGTCAGTCAATTGCTTTGCATACTCCTCGCTCCGCTCTGCCCGCTCTTTCTGTGCACGGAGGGCTTTCTTTAGGGCCTTTTTATCATCGTCTGCCTTCTGCTTTAGTTCTTTCAGTTGTTCCATGATAAGTTCCACTTCTGCCTGATGCTGAGCTTCATTCTGCTCAAGATTCTGCAGGGAGGGAGGAAACACACCACATGGAATGATGTCCTTATACCTGCATACCTGAAGCAGCACCTCATTTGCTAGAAACGGAGGAGAGAGCTGGGTACAAACCCCTAACCTCGAGGTACCTGCAATCGTATTTTACCTACACAATCCTGTCCTAATGCTGACAGACACGTCAGCATGACATGCCTTCCTTTCCTCCCAAACGTCTTACTTTCTTTTTACATAAGCTGCTCTCTAGAATACTGATTTCCTCTTCTGACCAAGATAAATACTGGTCTACCGGTCTTATGATCAACCCAAGAACATTCTATTTTATTGATTGAAATGCTCACATATAGCAATGTTGCTTTGTGCAGCTATAAAGCTTAACAGAATTAAAGCTCTTCTGGTTTAACATACATACGTTCATTGCAACACCAACAAGTAAGTTAAACATAAGACTGTGATCAAGATAAATCAGAGGAACGTTCTCCTCTTCATTAATACTGTAGAAAGCATGCATGAGTGTGATCAAATACAGGAACTCATAGCACAGCATTTTTCCCAGAAAACAAATCAAATAGTTTACGATTGGTCTCAGTGCTTGACTAAACCAATGCCATCTTTTCAATAACTATGCAGTAATTAACTTCAGAAAAAAATATAATAAATGCACACAGACCTTAAGGCTATGATTTTGCCTCACGCATCAAAACTGAAAAGCATTTTATTTTCCTACTTCAATTGAAAAGTATGGTGTGTGTTAGTGCCATAAACATCAGCAGCCAATATTTCAGTCTACCAGACACAGTAGAAGCATAGTTGATGAGTGCTTCCCTTGTCAGCCTATTTGGTTCATGAGAGTAAATTAAGAGAATCTCCAGGCACCACTGAAAACATACTTTTATCTGTATACTCAGACGGTTGTTCTCAGCTTCTTTGTTTCGCAGCTGCGTTTGCAAACGGCCTTTCACAGCCTCCATAGATTTGGAGAGCTCACATGCTGTCTTTGCCTGCTCCTGAATAAGAAGAAAACAGGATACACGCACATTTTCCTCAAGAAGCTAAGAGAAGGAACACTTTCCAATATGTAACAGTCTCAGTTTTCTTCACTGAATGATCTCCAGCCACCTCCACTTTCCTCAGGTGGACCTTCACAGCTTCTCCAACAGAATGGGCAACAAATGAGCAGCCATTTATTTTACATCAAATGCAAAAGACTGGCCCTAAAAGACTTGTTCTAGGGCAAAACGTTGTTCATATCTAGGCTCTTCCACTACATTCCCATTTTACATCGTAAACAGACTTGAATTTGACATCAAGAACCAACAGGACCTTAAACAGAAAGGCAATTCAGTGATAAGCCCAAGCAAAGAGAATACTACTTAGTCACCTTTGTCATAGATGTCTTAGCAGAAAATTGAATTCACAACTCTGTGAATCTGTCTAGTTTTATAAGAAGGCCAGTCATCTGATCCTTCAAAAAGTAATCGTCTGCAAATACAAACCCATATTTTGGACTATCTGTGGTTCTACAGAACTGGAAGGTGGAGCAGGGAGAGGAAAACAGAAAAAGGAAACTACCTTTTCTGCTTGTATCTGAATGGTAAGATTGTCCACTTCTTTTTCTTTCTCCTGAAGCTTCAACTGAAGTTGCTGGAAACAAACACCACTCAGATTTTAAGTAAGAAACACATTAAGGTTGGTAGGTGGAGATAAAGAATGTAAGTGCCTCCCCTCCTGAGACCCTCTGATCCACAGCGCTCTGTTTGGGATCCACAGTGACAGCATCCTCAGCCCTGGAAAAACAGTCTGCATTCTCCTTAAGCAGAAAGCAAAATGGCTACACGTGCATTTGTGTAACAGGGCATAGGACACCCAGTCAAGAATGAGGACCTCACAGGACTCTATACTCCACAGACAAAAAGAAACAACAAAACACGGAATCACCTGTGCATCACAGTAAGTTTTATAACTTCTGGCAACGTAAGAACTCTCTTCTCGGTTTACAGATAAGGAAGTGAACAAAAACTGGCACCAGGTCACTCACACAGTGAAAAAAGTGGGTACAGAAAGCTTACGCTCTTTCTGCTTGTCTGTTTCTAAGGATAACATGATAAACAGTACAGAAACAAGATTATTTCCAAACTGAAGAAATCTATCCCGACTGTCAGGTGGTAGATATTTTTTTTCCTCTCCCATCCCCAGAGTCTTCTTCTTAAAGAGATACATTGTACAATTTTTGTTCTGTACATTCAGTACCAGAAGAAAAAGGTAAGCACAATAATTTGTGCTTGAACTGAACAACATAATGAGAACAGGCTTAAATTGTCTTTTATAGCTGAATACTGTAAATCCTAATGGCGTAGGATTCTACGCCAATTCTAGGCATAAATCCTATGTGTAGGTCTCAGTTGTGCTAGCTCCACGATAAGGCCCCTTATTTCAAAGGCCAGGAAAACTAAACTACTTTGAAATGTATGTTGTTAACCAGAGGAGCAATGTAATGGCTCTGATTACCACAAAAGCCAAAATGTCTTTTATTGGTCTAAAAGGCATTGGTGTAAAACTTGATGGTTGAAGACAAGATAAAAAAGAGCTTGTAATTTTAGATCTCTCTGCTTTATCATATTAAAAAAAGAGAGAGAGAAAGAAATTTTGGGTTGCTTACCACATTCTCTGTATCATACACAGCCAGATTTCTTAGCAGTGTTTCTTGCTGCTCCA
Source organism: Mesitornis unicolor (assembly GCF_000695765.1). Classification (NCBI taxonomy): domain Eukaryota; kingdom Metazoa; phylum Chordata; class Aves; order Mesitornithiformes; family Mesitornithidae; genus Mesitornis; species Mesitornis unicolor. The sequence continues at coordinate 9,139 of NW_010165672.1, read as the reverse complement.
ATACCTTCTGAGCACCCTTCTACAAAATAAATATGTAAAAAACCCCTAAAAAGTCAATTTTATACAGATTCTTCAGACAGAACTGGGTACATCAACCAATTCCCCTCAGTTACAGCAACAATTCTCAGCAGATACTCTGCATCTTCAAATTTGGTAAATATTTCACATATTCCACCCATCTCAGAAAGCTTTTCCTCTTCTCATAGTCCAAGATAATAAAAAGCACAGTGGATATTTCAGAATCCTCTCACTACTCAGGGAAAGTCACGTGGAAGAACTCATTCCTTTTATCCAGCCTCACTGGTGGCTTAAAGAATTCTTACCATTTGCCTTTGCTTTTGTTCAAATGGAATATAAACTACAGGAAGAATAGCAATTTCATTTCTGTATTGGCTTACAAGCAGCATAGAATTGTTCTGTACAAGCAGCACAGAATTGTTTACAATTTCTCTGTTATTGCTCTTACAGCCTACAACAAAAATGTTCTGAACATCCTTGGGCTCCCATTAGCTAAGGCCACAGCTGGTCCTCAGACTTCAGCCAATGCAACCAACTGCAGCAGTAACATTTCAGCCTAGCACGATTAGCAGATACAGCTTTATCCAGATGAGAAGGAGTTGGCAACATAGTAGTGCTTATATCTTTTAATACAGCCAAAGATTTAGATGCTCTGATAACCTCACAGCAAAAAACATCAGTCTTACTCTATAACATAGGCAGGGATAAAAAAAAAAAAAGACAACACAATCTCCTGTAATCATCCAAGCTGACACACGGCACTGCTCACCTCCCAGTTATGCTGCTGTCTGAGAAGTTCTCGTAGTGCCCGGTTGGTTTCTTCGAAGGTGCACAATTTCTGGAGCAGCAGCTCTTTTTGTCTTGTTAGCGTGCTAATGTCTGAGCTGGATGTGTGTTTCTCCTAGAGGAAATACAAGAAAAGAAAGAATAAAAATTGTTCATATGGAATTAACATACGGAGCTGACACAAGCAGGAGCAGTGCAATGGTCGGCACCACGTGTGCAGGAGGTGACTGGATGCTGCAAGTAAACACCCCACTTCCAAACAAAACTAGCAAACACCTTAAGCATGTTCAAACCCTCCAATTTTCCTTACATTTTTCTGGATCAGCAACTGCAATATTACATTTTCAATACAGCCATTTTTACAGTATTTTTCATAACAGGACAATATCATAAAAACTAGAACATAAAAGGACAACACCTACAATATTGAGTCTCCCAATCGTATTTTTCAGGGCCTGGATCTGCCTGGCTGCTGCTGCTGCATCCACCTCTGCCTTACTCAGCTTAGCTTGCTCATCAAAGATTCTTTCTCCTCCTGCAAGTGATTTTTCTGTAGCCTGTAATGAGAATTCAACCATCAGAGAAACAAGAAACTTTGGCAGCTGTACCAGCCACTACTGATACACAGTTAATTGGGTTAAAACTCATAAAATGCCTTGAATCAGAGCATAAAAGTTCTAAACAAACACTACTTAAGATTTACCATCTTTCTGTGCAGAAGCCAGTAAGCAGACACCAGGAGCTTGCTAGGATCATAGTGATGAAACAGTAATGTAGAGTGGACAAATCTGGCTTACACCAAAGCCTGCACACACTATTAAACCCAAAACACAACGCTGTCCTTTTCCTGGGCACTTAAGCCACACCAGAAATAAGACTCCATATGGCCGAACATAAAACAGGAATGCACACCAAGATACACAGCTCAAAGTTTTTAGCCAGGGCTGATAATCTCAGAAGTATTCACAGAATTTTCTGAAAAAGGAATATACAGCATTAACTTCCAAGTAACCTTTCTTAAGCAAAAAAATAAAACTAACTCTCTTAAAACACCAGCGTCCCCCTGGAGACACAAACCTCCCTAACTCTTTACATACAAAGCAGATTAAAAAATGACAGATTTAGAGACCTTCGGGGTCACTAAGAAAAAACCCCAAGTCCTGGCAGGGGCTGTCACTTCTGTCTCAGTACCATTTCCACAAAGGCCAAAAATTCACTTCTAACTTTCAACTCCCTGTTTATTCATTTGTTGTTCTGCCAATGTCATCACAATGCAAACAGTTTCTCTTAACCTTCAAAATTGTAATTGCAGAGCTAGGATGACCCTCCAGTAGGCCACACAGGCCAAATGCTTCCAGGTTCTTCTCAGATGATTTTTTCCATTCCAGTTATCACACTAGAGCCCTTCTCTGCAGCTATTGCCACCTGAAGCCCCCCTTCTAAAACATGACAACAAATCCAAGAACATCAGTTCTTCAGCAGCACTGCAACCCAGGGTACAAACTACAACCTCAAATAATGTTAGCAATGCAGGAGGTAGGTGCCACTGTAAATACCACAACTTGCAGTAGCAGTGGAGAACTGGAGCTTTCTTACACAGTCAGATCTTTCTCTTCCTTTATGCGTTCAATACTGCGCCTGAGCAGTATATTCTCATGTTCTGTTTCTACCAGCTCTTGTGTGACCTCATTCAGTTCTTCTTTCTGCTCCTCAAGGAGACGCTTCGTCATTTTCTTCACTTCCTTTGTTTTCTGCAGCTTGGCCTGATGAAGATATTTAAAATAGAACATTAAAAGCCCCTGGTTTGTCTTAAGTCATACACAGACTCCACGTCTCAAACCACCAAGTCAGTTCTTCAGCTACACCAAATTAAGGACCATGCTTTTTTTAAAACAAAAAAATAAATTCCCCCTAGATACTTCCAGCCTCTTCCTGTGCACAAATGGCATAATTCATTTATTGCCTGGAAATGCTTCCCATCCCACAAACACAGGAAGACACAAACGTCCTGGCTGTAAGTCACATACCACAAAACTGTCATCAGCCATGAGACATGTGACAGACCACAAACATGGCAGGACAGGAGCTCTGGTAGCAGCTCACACACTGGAGATGGCTCCCAGTGCTCCACTATTGCTTTGTAAGATCCAGGGACCTGGGTGAAACCAACTTAAATCGTCCCTGGCGTTTTGTTTCCATCTACTCATTTTGGATTACCCAGGACATTCTGTGGCAGCTCAGTATCACTGCTGGTAGTGTGACTGGAGCTGTGTGCAGACTACTCAAGTGCTGAGTGGGGCTCAGAAGGTGAACATTGTTCCTCATGAATGACACATGTATCCCATTTGGCAGTTAAAAGCAGTACAAACAGCTAAAGATGTGAAAGAAGAGAGAACGTAGAGGGGGACTGAACTACTGTTCCAGATTTGGTCTTGAAGAAGGCATTACTTGGAAACTGAAGCATACTTTATTAAATGGATAATGTTTTAAAACGTTTCATAGTAGGGCTTAAGATCTCACTAGGATAGTTCAGCTCTTCTAAACAACTCAGATTAAAGAAGAAAAAATAAAAATCAAAGCAAGCTACCAATGTTGCGGGTAGTCTTCCATCGCACCAAGACTTGACTTCAGCCTCCAGCCTCCTCTTGCCAAATGATCAGCTACAAAGCCCAAGCCATCAGGTCATTACATTGCCTCCTCACCTCATTTTCCAGCGTTCCTGCCACATTCTTCAGGTTATTGACCTGCTTTTCGTATTCATTCATTTTGCAATAAACAGCATCCTCCTCATCTGTAGAGAGGTCACTCCTGCGCAATACTGACAGCGTTTTTTCTGAATCTGGAGGTGTAATTTCTAGGCGGTGAGTTGGTCCCTGGTAGAAAAGCAATAAAGGGCATATTTTTTTTAGTATAAAGTTATAAACAGTATTCTAACTCTAACTCTGCCAAAAACAGAGACCAAGACGCATCAGTGCAATAAGGCTAGTAAGGAAAATACCATTTGTAAGTGGGTCTTTCATTTCCATTAGGAAAAAGATTAGAACAGAAAAAGGGAAAAAAAACCCCAAAGTTCACATTCTCATCTAGGAAGAGCCACGAATACAAAAGGCAAAACTACGAATCCATGAACAAGAAAATATTACACAATACTGAAGAAGTGCTCCATGCTTCGGAAGAGAACAGCAGCCCCTGACTGTGCCTCCAGATGAGGTCTGAAAGGGAACTAGTGAAACTACAATAAACAAAGACATTTGTCTGGCTTCTAGAGGTAGAAAGGCATGATATGACCATAGGCTGTTAATTCATTTCCAATTTTAGCATGTTAAAAAGTGAAAAAGATTCAAAAAGGATTTATAAATAGGTGGTAGGTGACAGTAGCCTTCTTTCAGACGAGCCCAGCTCCCTCACTGCAGCAGGATGCTCTGCCTCAGTGGGGGAAGGCTCCACACATGCCCTACTCTGTGTGCTGTGGTGAAAGAAAACTATCAGATCTGCTAGAAGGTCACACCATGCTTTGGTGCTGGAAAACACTCCGCACCAGCCGGACCCAGACAGAGAAATAGAAGGAGACGGTATTCTTATGAGAGAAGATATTTTGCTAAGCTAGAAGGATTGCTGAGCAAGGATGTTCAGCTTAGCAACAAATGATCGACAGTCAATCACTTTATTCTAGGAAAGCCCTGTCCCATTCTTGTCCAGGTGGGATTCTTACACACTTTCCCCATGAGGTGTGTTTGATCATTCCCCTCCTTGAGCGCAGACACCCCTCCAACTGTTGATTCTTGGAGGTTGAGAGAAAAGGAACTACCCACAGTCACCAGGTACGGTGGGTAACATCAATCCCTATGTAATAATTAGGCTAGCTTTAAAATGTTACTTCAGTTATTGTTCTAGATCTAGTAAATACAAATTAGTAAGTAATTGCTATAGCACTTACATGGCATAGTATGCATTCCTACTTATGTCCTTTAGCCCAATTACATTATTGTAACTTAGAATTTTGCTTTGTTTGTACATACAGCCTAGTCTGCCATCCTTAAACCTGTATGCGACACTCACTACACAACTGCTCTCTTCAGCCTCAGATAAACCTGAAAGTTTGTTTTAAAGAGCAAAATCAGCCATACCTCCCATTTGAAGGTGGAGTTCCGGACACACGTTTTGCCTGGAGGTATCCATGGGCACTTAGCTTTCACCCGGACAGGTCGGTGCACATTCATGGTATCCTCCACCGTTTTCTGTTTGTGCCTTGGCTAAAGAAAGATAAAACAAGTCATAGACTTTTAAAGAACCATTTACAATTTTTATTGCTGCAAAACCAAATGAAAGTTCATTTGTACAAAAATATGACATTGTGCTTTGCAATACATCAGATCAGACAAGTCAGCAGCCATCAGAGGAAGCCAACACGAGCCAGAGGAAAGGTTATTGTCCATTCAGTTGGCAGCATGGCTAGACGTTGTAAAATCTTCTTGTTTATCATGTAGTAACTCTGTACTATCACTAGACACCTCCACTTGTGATGTCATGAGAGCCTTACAGCAGGCCAGGGGTGGGAGACCGGGGAAGCTGGGAGAAGGAAGTCTCCTCTGTACGGAGATACACAAAAAAACCCAAAGCACAATGCAACTCATTCACATGAAGGAGGAACAAGCTGGGCAATCCCTTCTCCTTTCCACATTCATCTCACAAAAGAGCAACTGTGTCATTTGACAACAGTACAACCAGAGGAAAAACTAATAGAATCACAGAATGGGTTAGGTTGGAAGGGACCTTAAAGCTCACCCAGTCCCTGGGATGCCTGCCATGGGCAGGGACACCTCCACCAGCCCAGGTTGCCCAAAGCCCCATCCAACCTGGCCTTGAACACTTCCACGGAAAGGGCATCCACAACTTCGGTGGGCAACCTGTGCCAGTGTCTCACCACCCTCACAGGAAAGAATTTCCTTCTAATATCCAGCCTAAATCTCCCCTCTTCCAGTTCAAAACCATTCCCCCTCATTCTATTGCTACCTGCCCTTGTAACAAGTGCCTGCCCAGCTTTCCTGTAGGACCCCTTCAGGAACTGGAAGGCTGCAATAAGGTCCTTCCAGAGCCTGCTCTTCTCCAGGCTGAACAGCCCCAACTCTGTGACTGGTTATGAAAAGCCTCTGAAGTGTTTTGCCTTCTTTGCAGTCAACAGTTCCACATTTATTTTTATTGAACTCGAGGTGCTCTAACCGAAGAAAAATTAAAGCATTTCTGCACAATTCTAACCTTTGAGAAAAATCAAATATTCTAAATATACTAGAGGTAATTAATTAATGGGAGTCATTGGTTTCACTGTCAGGCCCTACCCCATTATGATATTTGCCATTAGCAACAAATACAAAATCAATAGAAGATTTAGAACAGGGTGTCTGCACGTAAGGAAGACTAAGCTAGCAACTTCCATTACCTTTTGAGAACAACTTTACATAAACATCCAACTACAAAAGAGGCTATGAGCTAGCTAGAGACTCAACTGCAGTATGGCTTTCTACCGACTGTGGATAAGGCTGTGAAGAGGTCCTCTTTGCTGCATAGCTCAGGAGACTGAGAAGGTGCTTAATGCCAGCAGATGGTTTGAATTCAGACTGTTTGTTTCTAAACACATTTAGTTTAATACAATCAAGATGGAATTTGAAATGCCTAGATATTACCTTTGCCCCAAAACTTTCCTAGAAAAATAGGGATGAAGCTAAAGAAAAAGCATTAGCAGGACAGAAATTCAGGAAATAAAAGGAAAAAAAAAATCCCCCAAACCACTTGACATTGGAAGCAACACTCCTCACAATCACTTGAGCACAAAAAGTAACTAGATATCCTGCATCATGCTTAAATCATCTTAAAACACAGAAGACACATTACTGAAAATTCACCGTTGAATATTAAAATCTCACCGTTCTGATACAATGGTAAAACAGACCTTGAAGATTTTGTGGTGATTCTAGGACCATTCACCTTCCTCTCTGCAGCCCTTACAAACACCCAGCTATACGCTCCTACCTGACGTTTTGCAGGTGTGGTTTTCTGACCCTTTTTAATATGGACATGGACAGGGGTGTTTTCATCCACATGGACGTGTAAAGGAGGAGATGAGGAACGGTTCTTCATGGCTCTTCTCCCACAGACAGGAAAGGGCGAAACAAGGAAAGGAGACCTGTGAATAAGGAAATAACAACATTTCCCTCTGTGCCAGAGAGCAACAATGGCCAGCTTTGGTTAAAGTCTGAGCTTGCTTTCAGTAGCATCTGCCATTTTGAACTGCACACTGTTTTGCTGTAAAGCTAAGATCAATACGAGTATTTTTCTCTGCTTCTGGTATTTTCTGCTTTTAACACAGTTATTAAAGACCAAATACAGATGGATTGATAGCAGGTATCTGTAATAGTCATTAGAGTCCAAAGTCTTAGAGCAAGTGAGCAAATCAAGGCTTCCAGCAACCAACACCATCTGGTTATTAAGAAAAATTTGAAAGGTGGAGGGGAGAAGAGGAGCGTTCATTTAACAGTTTAGTTAAGAAAAGTCAACAGGAAACCATCAGATCCTTCCATCCTAGAACCCTGAAACTGTAAACTCTTTCATATGTGCTTAGCTCTAAGTGTCTTTTTGACGTTAAACAAATGCTTAATAGCTTTTGGATCACAGCATTTCTTTAACCTTCAGGGAAAAAAGCATAATCGTAACCAATATCTAACACAACACGGAAAAGGCAAGAGATGCAAGGTTGAAGTCATCACCTTTGAGCCTGATGCTTTGGCTGAGGTATAATACAATTGCAAAGCTTACAAAAACCCACCAGCAGCACTAATCTGATTCTGGCAAAAAGGCTTTTGTCAGCCTAGGTAAAATTACTTACAGTTACTCTAAGGCTTTTAGCTCTTCTTGACCGCGTGCCCCATGCAGAAACTGAAGACATTTCATCACTGATGGATGGGATACACCTGGCATAGAAATAATAAAATGACCACTAATAGGAAAAGGTGCCAATTTCTGAACACCCTCTTCCTTTCGATTTAAGGCAACACGCAGGCTCAGACACATCAAATGTATGAAACCAAGAAAGTTGATGTGTCCTGGCTTCCTCTGACAAGCATGGGATCAGGGAAGGAACAATATTATGATTCTGTACATACCGATGATTGAAAGTTGGTTAAACAATGAAAAACATCTTGTACAATTGCACATGATGGCTTTACCCAAACAGTTACACACATTCAAATTCTAACTGCAATTTTTAACCAGTTTCATAAGGAAACAAGGTGTAATTAGTTCCAGGGTACCTGTACATCCCCTCCCTAACCCCACACACTCCCTAAATGCTGCCATCATCAACAAATTCTGTAAAAGCTGACAGAAATGTTGAGGTTCTAGGTTTATACAGTTTTACAGGCTGAAGAACTGCAACCAAATGAGCTCTTTTGCTGAAGGAAACCCAGCACCACGCTGACTCGTGTTGCAACACGGTCACTGCCTGCCCAGCAGATGTGGGAACTGGTTGGCTAACCAGTAGCACACAGAGAACTGGGAGTCAGCTCAAGCATAAGCAGCTTCTTAGGGGCCTTGAAGAAACAAAAGCAAGGGAGGAGGGCTCCCCAAAGGGCTAATGTCTGTCAGGGAGCAATGCAGCACAGCTATTAGAGTGCTGGTGGACCAGGCTTAGCTACCTAACCCTATAGTAACACTCTTGTAATTTGCTACATAAGTGTTACAAGTAAAGTATTGTTTGTAATGCACTGGTGCAGGATTTTGTACAGTACTTCTGCTAGACCAGAATTTAGATCATTCTTTATAGCTCACTGCCTAGTCAGCTTGCCAAGGATCATGTAATAACCTTCTCTAAATAAATTAAAACTAATAATACCACAGCTGGTTTGAAGCAGTATGGTTTAAGATAAACCACACCTGTACACCATGTCAGATTTATGAAAATTAGGGAGGGGAAGACACAGCCGTACTCTCCTTGAGCAGCAAGCAACAGTTTTCTGAATCAACAGAATTCCCCATCTTCCAGGTACAAACAACTGCAAACCCCGCTGGGCACTGCAATCCTCTTCCTCCCGAGGAAGGCTTGAACTCTCCCCAGGCCAAATGCGTGCCTCGGCCACGGCACCGACTGAGAACTCACACCGAGCTTTGGGATCACTGCAGCTGGAAGTCAGCTGCTGTCACCCAGCTTTCTGTAGCAACAAGGTTTATGTCTGAAGTTTAAATAACCTCCCCTGGCATCTCTGGAGGCTTTTCAGACAATCTGTGGCTGCCTCAGCCCGGCAGGGACCCAGTCTGGTCCGTCTCCTGCTCAAAGCAGGATCAC
>NW_010165671.1:1358-2909 GCF_000695765.1 Mesitornis unicolor | reverse complement strand
CCCTCCCAAACTATGTTCTGATACAGAACATCTATGCTAGCACACAACTGGTATATTCTGATATAACAAAGCTATCAGATTCATAAACATATTTGCCTCTATGTTATCTTACCAAATGATTTTGGTATTATAGAAATAGTTCCATCATGTCCAACGCAGCTTACTACAGCTTCAAAAATTTTTGCTGCAGGTATAATGGGGAATTTATATCTTTCACGCCTTTTTGAATGAAGCAGTGAGTTAGGTGCTTCATGTGACTTCTGTTTACTTGCTTGAACAGTGTCTTCCTTTGGAGCAGCGCTGTTTCTTGCACGTGCAGTTTTGGAATTACAACCATCCAGTCGTGTGTTCTCTTGCACTAAAGGTACTTCAGGATGTTCCTTGGAGACTGAGCAAGCCACATCAGCTTTACCAGTTCTAGCAGATTCAATCAAATCATATCAACATATTAACTGCCAAAGTACTTGAAAGTGTAAAGACTAAAATAACAGAAGCAAAAACCCAAACACACACAGATGGCAAATGTTTGTTAAAATATTCTCAAGCATCTCATCTACCAACTTAGAGAACTCAAATGCACAATGGATACAATCAACGTTGCACTCAGACAAGTTCACTAAAGATGGGAGCTTCTGTCCCTACATACACTGTAGAGGATAATCCAACCTTTTGTTTTACTTATTAGCTCATCATGATGTGAATATGAGAGTCTGAAAGAATATAAAGTATCCAAACCTTCTGTTCCTTAAAGCCAAACCCCTTTCAGTAAGATGTTCTGAAACATCAACCAGTTGTCCTTTTTCATCTTTGTAAAGAACTTTCACAGGCAATGCACAAGCCACATCACTTTCCTGGAAAAAATGAGAGCGCTGGACAACATATTACAATACATTTCCTCTAAACTACAGGCATATTTTTCATTTTATTGGTACTGACTGCAAAGCAGGTGTTGCTGAACAACTGCTGTCCACATCAGAAGACATAAAATTTATTTAATCCATGTCACAGTTCCAATCATTTTATCAACTGTTCGAAACATGACACTAGAAAAAAGGAACTGAATAAAACTTTGCTTCTTCCCTTAGCTGTTTTATTAGAATGAACTGCCAAACACTTGTTTTCCAGGAGCTTTTTAAACCCACTCATATTACAGCTTTGCTCATCAGTGCTCTTTATTTCCAGGCACGCTGTAAAACCTCACTGCAGCTGCCAACAGACACTAAACAAACCAAACCCTTGGAATACTATTTTTACCGGTGGAAGAAATCAAAGACTAATGAAGTTTGTACAGTGTAAGACTCATTCTTTCAGTTTCTGAGGGTTCAAAACTAATGAAGTAGCTGCTGACATTATTCTCATCAAGAACATAAGCATCTTGCTCATGTGTCCATAAAAGTTATCAGCATCCAGTGATCCCAAAGATGAATACATTTAGTTACTGAAGAACAGTATTTACAAGACTCTGTTCTCTCCACACTGGATAGCCAAAATGCTCTAATGCTCCCGTGAATAAAGAAAATAAAGCAGAAAAAAAGCACATCTTTTTCCCTA
>NW_010165671.1:0-1327 GCF_000695765.1 Mesitornis unicolor | reverse complement strand
TTCCCTACAGCAAACAGCAACCTAAGCAATTTCCACTCAGGACTTTCTTGAAAAGTGAAAATATTCACAAAAAAGTTAACAGGTAACTTGACAGAAATTAAATACCGCTGGTTTTGATTGCAAACCTGTATGATGATTTTTACTTGTGCCCCGGTTATGTAATAGGATAAATATTCACACACTGTTGCTGTCCACTGCATGCCTCCACCTGTTGGTCTAACATAAAACAAATTATAATCTCCTTTAGTATTAGAGAAGTTGGCATCTCCTGGGTGTAATCACCTTCCATTTACTGAGATTGTGATTTTTTTTTTAAAGTGCCTGAACTATCACAGAGAAAACAGAATCTCCATGACAGTCAACAGTGAAAACAAATGGTTATTCACCTCTGCAACTATATGACAGGAAGAACGTAAAAACATAACCCCAAAACTTCAAAATGAGGAGGCTCATGAGTTCCAGAAGCGTAACACCTATCTTAACAGAAAATCCATACTGCATCTGCAAATTAGGCTTTATATATTCATTCAGGATATGGGTATTATTTTTTCTTCACAGTGTAGACAGCAAACAAAAAAACGGATGGGAAAATAACTTGCTTCTCTCTCTTTTCTACAGTCTAGAAAAGAGAAACCTCTGGTATTTCCATTCTCAAATTCTGAGCCAAGGGAAAAAACATCCAGTGAAATGAGAAAAAACTCTATAATCCATCCAGTATTTTATAATTCATTCCTTAAATATTCTCTCTTTCTATAGCACAGTTTCTGCTTTACTAGTATGTCACATAACCCTCAGTAAAAAAACCACCTTTATCAAACCAACCATAGCTGGCATCCCATTTCTTCCTTTATTCAAAAAGCAAACCACATCCAAATCTCAGATAATCAGTGCTACCACAGTTATGTCATTACTAGGTTTCTAATACTGCTACTTAGGATAAGGGAAAGGCTACCTTATATCTGTCAAAGAACATTCTATTGCCAGTCTCCGAATTATCTTCAGATTTTCCTCAAGTTCTCTTAGACAGTTGATATCCACTGTTTTTTCAGCTCCAGAATCATAAAGTATTACCTGTCACAGACAAGAAACACAACGAAACAGGAAAAGGCCATCTCTTGTGTTATCTGTATTGAATGATAATTCAAAGGATGCTTGAACAGGTAAACAGAATTCAAACAAACATGACCAGGATTCATCAAATGGCCTTTGCACTGAAGTACTGCTTCACACAACACAGATGTCTACCACAGCATCCCGAAAGGGCAAAACACAAATATGCACAAAGTGGGTCAAACAACTTTACAGAGGCTGTTACTTGAGTAAGAAA
>NW_010165670.1:20552-30847 GCF_000695765.1 Mesitornis unicolor | reverse complement strand
CTGTGATTCTGTGATTCTGTGATTCTTTGTGCCATTATATGTGAATGGTATCTGGATATACATACAGGCGTGTCAGAGGTTAGTTGAAGGAAGCCCCATCTGCCACTCGTGTCAGAGTACAGCAAATGTCACCCACAGACTTTCTTCCCCCAGTGAATGAGAAGGATGAGAATGGGGGAAGCAGGGGTGTAATTGCAGGGGTGTAATTTACCTAAGAATTATGTTGCTTTATGTTATTAGTCTACTGTGGTCATTCAAGTCACTTGGGAGCAATTCCTCTACTTTCTTCCTGTGACAGTTATCCAGGAAGAGAGCACCATCACTTGCCAGGCACTTGTGGGACCGAAGGTATCTCATTTGTGAGGAAATATTCTGCTATCCTTGGTGCAAAATGAATCGGATGGCAGAATGGAGAGAGAAGTCGGGACTTTCAAGCCTGCAAATACTTTTGTCCAGACTAAACACAGCAGAATCCTTTTTCTTAATTGAGACTTGAGTGTTAAATCAGGAGATATGTACAGCATGCAGCTAGAGATGCTGGAAAGCATCCAAAACGGTGGGTGGCAAAGATGGGCACTGGAACAATGTCAGATGAGAGGGTGAATCCTTCAGACCAGTTGCATGGTCAGGATATGAACTGAGCAGTACTTTTTCTCTTTGACTGATACCTGAAAGGGTCTTTGTGGAAGACTACTGAAGAGATATCTCTGCTTCAAAAATGAAGAACGCCAAAGGCTTTATTTCACAGGAAAATCTGCACAGAGAGTGTTTTGAAAAACTGCTTGCTATGTCTTCAGCAAGGTCTCTGAGAAAAGAAGGCTACATGCTACCTTGTTGGGAGAGACTAAATCTAGAAGACAACAAAAAGAAAAGTCAACCAAGGTCAAGTCGACTGTGTGGTAACAATTAACCAATGTATTGCCCTTTCAGATAAAATAAAACCAATGTATTGCCCTCTACAACTTGCTGTGTGTGAAAAATAAGGGATGCAACTGTTGGCAGTGCAGTGTAGATCAGATTTATTGATTCATGAAGTTGTTACCTTGGGAAATGGAGGTCAGAGGCTGAAGACTGGCGCTATGCCTCTATCTCAGCATGGGTCGGGAAGGACCAGCCAGGAGAGGGTAAAATGCAACAAACTGGAGGTAGAGATTGATGGAGCAAAGCAAACCTGGGAGGACATTTCCCTGTAGCTTGCTGCTGAAGACTCAGGCAATGGCTCTTAGTTATAGAAAAGAATTTTAAAGGAGGCTGAAAATTGTCCTAGATAGGAGATAAATAGTGGAAATTATGGACTGATTAAAAAGCACTCAGTCTGTTACATGTTCTATATTTTTCACTGAAAATTTGGAACAGGAGAGATTTTGGGGTGAAAATGGCTGAAAGGCCTAAGAAAAGAAAGAAAAAGAAAAAAAGGTGTTGACAATCGTAGATCTCTTTAGGCAATTCTAGGTACCTGCAATAAAATACTTTCCTAATCACAGTCACGGCTGCTTGCTTGCCTAGATGGAACTTTTTTATCAATCCAAAACACCAGTTTTAACAACTTTTTCAGTTTGCTATGGCTGTGGAAGTTCTTTCTGATATATTTTTAGCAGCCTTAGAGATTTTTGTCTTTCCAAAACTACTCTTTTCAAATGAAACCAATTACTTTTGTTCAATTTTAAGGAGTCATCCATAAGATATCCAGCATAAGACATCCTACACTGGTCTCTTGTTCATTTAAAGTTTCCTAATAACTGGTCTCAACAGAGACCTAGAAAATCTCGATTATTAACTTATGATGCCCTAATGTTAGCATAGAGTACATGTGCAGGTCAAACTGCTGTGCTTACAGTTCCTTATTTCTACTATCAAGATCTTTAAACCTCAGTCTGAGAGTCTCTAGGCAGCGAGGAATGTCGCCTTTCCAAGCGGTGCATGCTCAGCATTCAATATTGGCCTAAATGACTTAACCTTCCCTTTTAATTGCAATTCAGTAGTATTTATCCTCATGGTATCTTCTACAATGATTTAAATTTTATCTATTGAGAAATGTATTTTATGATAATAAAATATACACTGAATAGTAGAATTACATTTTTGGGAGTTTATGATAATACAGAAATAATTTAATAGTAGTTGTGCTGTAATTAGTTTAAAATTATGTAAGTAGTTCATGTGTAATTAGATTTTTCTTTTAAATGGATTAATTTTCTATGGAATATTAAAGCAATGAGCTGTCACACACTGTAAGAAAATAACATGACTAAACACACAACGAAGCAGAGTTCTTAGTAAACATTCATTAGAATATTTTAAAATTATCCAGTATATAAAAAGATTGGTTACAGGAATACTCAGAAGTCATGAATTGTAAACAAACATTTATTAAGCTGCTGACACCTTAGATACAAAAATTCCCATTGACTGCAGTTCCCAGAATAGCAGCAGAATTTTGCTTGTGCTGCGTTATCTAAATAGAATCTTAGAAAGTTGAGAAGATTATAGAAACACTCCAGTGTAATAATAAGAAAATTCAACAGACAAATATATATTATAGATTTAAAAAAGTCATCCTATTTCTACATTTTAAACAAACATATCAATATGTCATTTATGGATCACAGATAAAACAGAAAAATAGTTTTCATTTTTAAATACTCTCTTCTCCCCATCAAAAAACCCTCCAGAGTAAACTGCACATAAAGAGACCCCAGTAGAAAGAAATCAAATTATGTCTATAAGGGAGTTTGTTTCTTTTTTACCAGGCTAAACTTTGCTCAGAGAACCAAGTTAAAATAATAAACTCTTGGGAATTAAAAATAAATGAAGCAGCATTTTGAAGTGTGTCTTATCTCTAATTAATCATGTAATACTCAGAACAAAGACCAAATTTCTTCAAAGTTCGCAGCTTTCTCTTTCATGCAAAAAAAAATATTTTCTGGGTTCATCGGTTCAAATACCATTCAATTTATAATTGGATTGTTCTCCTCCCATCCCCCCATGCCAGATTATTTCAGCAGCTTTGGCCCATCTTTATGGAAGTTTCTTGGGAGAGTTTGTTTCTGCTTTTTACCAATTGTGTAGTAGATTCAGGGTTTTATTTTGGGCTCATAGTCACCCATACTCTGTCATGTTTTATTTAAAGGAACGCTGTAACTGCCGATCAACAGCTATGCACATGAACGCAATTTTGGTATCTACGTGTGTCCAAGTAGGCCTGTAGTCAATGAGAGTCCTGCCTGCTTCTGGACGTGCAGCTGTGAAAAGGAGATTATGGGAGTAACAGAGATTGTCCCATTGTCAGAGCTGAAGGAGTGGTGTTCCTGCCTTACTCCTCTGCTGCCACCTGTCTGGTCGTGGTGCAGTTTTCCCCTCTACCTTAATTAACATAGCATGCAGTCTGTTTATTTCTGAAAGAAGTGGATGATTTTCAGGGTCTGGATGGTAGCTGAGGAGCTCCATCAGGTTTCTGTGGGTAGCCAGCCCAGCAATGCAATAGCCATGCTTGCAAATGTTGTACAAGCAGCAATTAAAATTTATTAAAACTTCTTTCAGATTTCAGTGAGGGTAAACCAAGGGAGTGAAATTATTTCTAGATTAAGTGTAAACACACAGTAGCTACCACAGCTTAGTCCTGGGTCATCAATTCATGTGTAACTTCATCACAATTTTGACATCACAGGTCTTTGTTAAAAGCCAACGCTCCTTTCATCTTTTGAAACATGAGAGTACATTTATCAAACACTTTGTGACTCTTCAGGCATAGAGATGAAAGAGTGCAAATGGAGCGGGGTATGTTTAGTTAGTGGAACCACAAGTACAGAAATATTTTCTTAAGAATGTTCTAACGCTGTAGAAGAGAGTTAGAAATTAGTATCTGGTTAGGTCTTAGCTGAATAGGGTATGTCTTGTATTTTGTATTACATGCCCTTATTTTATTGACATGTAATGTACTGTCCAGCATTTCACATCAGAGAGCTTCCTCAGCTGATGCAGAAGGCTACTATGAGCTTTTTTTAATGCAGATCTCTCCTCCAGTGTCCCCTCTGCTATAAAATCAGGAAACAAATGAGAACTTGATGAATAGCAGGTTACGTTTATTGGCAGTTACGTTTATTTTTCTATCATTTATATAAAACATGAAGTATCAATATATCAACCTTTATGTATGTGACTGTAACCATATTTTTCCAGCCTGTGCACAGTGCTTGTATTCTAGGCTCATAAGCTGTGTGGGAAAAGGCCCTCTGAGTGTTTGAATAACTCTAAGTACAATAGAGCCTAAAGGATGATTTGTGCCTTTGGGCACTACAGTCATGTAATATGGAATATCTGAAATATGCTCTGAAATATGGAAATGAAAATTAGATGGGAAATACTTGTTATATTCCATATGTCATTATTAGTCTAATTTGTAAGTACTGAAGTGGTTTGTCTTCAGAGAGACATTAGGAAATTTCTGGCCAAACTAACAATAGCTTTGGCTCAGCTTTACGGTGTTATTCAGACACTTTCCTCCCATTGATTTCCAAAGGCACTGGGAACAGACTGACGAGACTGTACTGACCACCACCATTTATTCTTTTTATCACAGAATCACAGAATCTGAGGAGTTGGAAGGGACCTCGAAAGATCATCCAGTCCAACCCCCCTGCCAGAGCAGGATCACCCAGACCAGGTCACACAGGAACACGTCCAGGTTGGCCTTGAATGTCTCCAGAGAAGGAGACTCCACAACCTCTCTGGGCAGCCTGGTCCAGTGCTCTGTAACCCTCACAGTAAAAAAGTTTTACCTCATGTTCACATGGAACCTCCTGTGCTCCAGCTTGTCCCTGTCCTGTCATTGGCTGTCACTGAGAAGAGCCTGGCTCCTTCCTCCTGACACTTGCCCTTTACAAATTTATAAACATGAATGAGGTCACCCCTCAGTCTCCTCTAAAGAGACCCAGCTCCCTCAGCTGCTCCTCGTAAGGGAGATGCTCCACTCCGTCGATCATCCTTGTGGCCCTGTGCTGGACTCTCTCAAGCAACTCCCTGTCCTTCTTGACCTGAGGGGCCCAGAACTGAACACAATATTCCAGATGCGGTCTCACCAGGGCAGAGTAGAGGGGAAGAAGAACCTCTCTCGACCTTTTTATCAAGGGGTTGCTTTGGAGCAGACAGGTTGTATAGTATCTACCTGCTCAAATGGCGATCAGCCTTAGACATGTGATCCACACCACAGCGATGAGCTTAGGGAAACAGATAATTCTTATGAACAAATGCCAAACTGACAGAGTTTTGGCCAACTGAGATCTGTAGCTGGACACTGGTTGCAGACTTGAGGGTTGAGAAACCATTGATACTCCTCCCGACTCAATTCAAATCTTAAGTTTTAGCTTTAAATATACAGGACATTGGTCTTGAATGGGTGGAACAGGGTATGGGTGGTAGGTTGGGGTGAGAGCAGTGGGTCTGAACCTAGCATCAAGGGAGGCAGCTGGGTTAGGTGCAACTGCCCCAAGTACAGGCACATCTGGAAAGCACGCAACAGCAGTACTTTATGGAGCTTGTTGGAGACATTTTCAGTAGCCTAATTTAAAAATGGAACTGAACTCCCCATTATATACTAAGTATATAATTCATTATGTGGATCTTTTCTTCTGCATGTCTTCTGAACACTAAAGACATCTTTGCACACTATAAATAATTATTGATATTTCACATAAGACACACTAAACACACTCCAGGACCAAGGTGTTATTGATTTAGCCATTACTTTTCACATTTGTTCTTTACCATTAGAAGACTTGCTGCTTACTGCATTTTATAATTATTGCACTCTTGAATTCTAAATACTCCCAGAATCACCCTTGCATTTCAGCTAATAAAAAAAGAAAGACTAGTGTACTAGATAGGTTCTTTTTCTTTTTTGGTATTTCTTTTTTGTTTTGTTTTGTTTGTAAACTCAGGTTTATGTTTTACAGTATTATATCTGGACAGATAACAAAGTGAATCATTTTACAGAAATATTATCTCACTGGCCTTATGTCTATATGGAGGAAGACCCTAGCTTGATCAGTAGCTTGTGCTGGGTTATATTTAATACTTACCTGAGAAGTTGTATAAAAATACACTAGGACACTATATGGGATGTGTGGATGTTGATTTGTGCTCCTTGATTGTGCACGGCTACGAACAGTGCTCAGTGTTTTGAACATTCGATTGTGCTCCAGCATGTCAAGGATGTAGAGTGAAAAAAACCAAATGATAGAGTTGGAGTGCTGTGTGACCTTGGCTTTTTATTCTATGTGGTTCAGTTTCTCTGCATTTCCAAAAGAAGTACTGGTATTTCCCCAAATTTTAAGTGAATTTTGAGAGCCAAAAAGAAAGAAACACTCTCACAAAAAAAACCAAAACTGGTTAAAAATTATACCTTGGAGCTAATTTTTAGGATATATAAAATCAGTTTCGTTTGTGTTCTTATAATGAGTAAGAACACTGGTTCAGTTTTGGAGCCATAAATTGTCATGGTTTTTTATCAGTCCATATCTGTGACTTGATAAAATACTGTGTCTAAGAACAGCACAGGACAACAACAAATCTGTATGGGTTAGAAAGGAATATATTCACCATGTGTAAGAAGGAGTAGTTGATAGGCAGACAATAGAATTGTTCCTATGCTTTCTTTTCTCCCAGTTTGTTCTTTTATTCTGCTTTTGTGTTCCATTTTGAGCAGTTTGTGGGATCTATGATTTGACGCAGGCAGTAAAAAAATGGAGTTTTTTAGCCACTAATCACCAAGATGGGATCCAGTCACTGCAAAGAAGCATAAAAATTTCAGTATCATTTTACAACGAACATTGTTCTCTCCTTCTCTCTACCTGCATGGTGGTACTCCAGAAGAAGTCAGCTTCTGAAAAGTGTTCATTGCTGGTTTAACTGGGTCACAATGTGACCTGTACTGCACAGATGTTATCTGTTAAAGGCTTACACGGCTCCAGGCATTAACTGCCGTAGCTGGATGGGAGAAGGAGGTTAGGAAAAGAATATGCAGTAATTGTATAGCTTATTTGCATGAATAGTCTGTTTTTAAACTGAATTTTGTGCCTTTTCCTTTAAAAAATATTAACAAAGGACTTGCAGGCCAAAACATCAAGTTTCTTTCAGTTCCCATACCTGAAAGCTGAACTTACTTTCCCCTAGGTTTCTGGCAGAAACAGTAGAAATTCCTGGAATAATATGACTACTAATAGAGTTTTAACATTAATATGAAATTCATTTATCAAGCAGATCTAATTATTATTCACAAACAGGGTGAACTGACATGTCAACAGTGAAATCAGGAGAACAGTGACACTTGTTAGCAGCTGAAAACATGTCTTGGAAAACATGGGCACCAGATACTTAAGCAAGTTAATTGTTTGGCTTATTTTTTTCCTTCACTGATATAGTCTTTTCCCTGAGTCCATTTATTCAAGCTGGGATCAGGAGATAATTCCTCCTGAGCAGCTAAAGATAACTTCTGGTGTTATACAGCTCACACTGGTGGTATTATTATAATAACTTAATGATTAACTCATTCCAGTTGCAGGTTAGTCTGCTTTGACTTTAAGCAACATAATTTGAATTCTAGTCTCCAAATTTTAGTTTCAGTTATCTCTAATCAATATCTGTTTTAATCTTGCTTGGTTTTAGAGTATTGTAGTCGTGTTTTCTATCCAGTTGTGGTGCCCATGACTAAGAGATGTTACACATTTTCTATGTTTATGAGTACATAAACAAGTACACTTAGATTTTGTACACAGTGGAGTATGGTAAATCTCAAAATCATATGCTGGCCCTTTCAATTTGATAACTACATACATTTTCACAACTGAGCTATTTGGTCACTCTTTTATTTATAACACAGGCAGCCTGTGGAAGAGCTGAGATCTGAACCTGCATTTTTCACTTAGACCCTAAACTATGAAAGCAACTTTTTCAGAAAGCATTGTAAGAAATATACCTAGAAATCTAAACACATCTGCATAAAACTACAGGAAAGAATACTTTTTCACCTTCCAGGAAAAACAGGTCGTAAGAGCTTTCTCAGTGTCCCCTAACCATCACAAATGTATTTTTCTGTTTTGAGAGCAAGAAGCATAAGATAAGACAAATGTGTAATTACTTCTTGACCCACTCTTCTGGGTTATACATTTTCATGAGGTGCCACGATTCATTATTTGCATTGATATGTACAGAAGGATGGGGCTGCTTAGTTGATATTCATTTATTCAACAGTCTGTAATCTATATTTAATGGAGTACCAGACTGTGGCATAATAAACCGTTTAAAAAGATAGCTGCTGCTTGCACGGGGGTTATTGCTTGCATAACCTGTACTTATTTTTCATTACAAAACTAAAAGAGCAAAGCATAATTCACACAAGAAAATGAAGTTAACATTTAACGGCTTGAAAAATGATAGTGTACCATAATGCTCTGCAGTACTCTGAACACTTATAAAACAAAACAAGAGAGCAAAAAAATAAATACAAATAAAAAGGCATTAACAACGCACTGTGAAATATGGGCGCCAAAGCAAAACAATGCATTCCAGTTTGCCACCTGCTTAGCAGGACCGCTCAAAGATTGCTAATTAGTCTGAAAAAAGTAGATTTGTGAGCTACTGAGCACCCACAAACACCTACCCTTAACAATCACAGAATCACAGAACGTTAGGGATTGGAAGGGACCTCAAAAGACCATCCAGTCCAATCCCCCTGCCGGAGCAGGAACACCTAGATGAGGTTGCACAATGTCGCAAACGCTGAAGCTTTTTTAATTGCATTTCACTTCCTTAAGTTTCCCTCCATGGAAACAGAAGTTTTCACATGCATAGAAGTGCCGTGTAGACATCTCTGCATATGACTGTGGAAGCTATTGACGAACATAATGATTGCCTCCACAAAGACACCTCGCTGTAGGTCAGATACCAGCTAGGCTTTAACTGAATAGTTTTATTAAGCTGCAAAGTCCCATTCCCAAGCTGACAGCAGAATGAGAGAGCTCTGCCCTGTTAATCGGGATCAGTGAGGAAAACTCCAAGGCAGGTGACATGATTATGGTGGGAAGAACTAATTTTTGGGGTGTTTAAAAGTCTGACACCTTTGACTATGTCTACAATAACAGGATTTTCCAAGTCACCTCTTATAGAAATACTGGAGTTGCCCAGAGCCGCTTAGCTTCTAAAACAAATGCTATTTTTGTGAACATCTGTTAGCCTGACAGAATTTTGAAGTACTTCAAACTAGGAAGTATGAGCTTTGTTCTTGGTGAAAGCTAGACAGGAAATTGTCCTTCTGTACCCTGGAGGTTATCGAGTGACAGTAGCAGTGCAATGTGGGTTCGGGGTGTTCAACTATTCCTCCTTTAGGCAAGTATGGAGTCCCCAGCACCACCCTCCATTGGCAAACCACCACAGAGACCCGAAAAACAAAACCACCAGATTGAAATGTCAGTTGAGAACCAGACCTGTGGCCATGTTTCCTGCTCACATGGATAAGTGAGTTCACCTGAAGTGATTTCAAAGGAAACTTTCCTTTAAATAAGGGTTAATGTGGGGTTGAAGAAACTGGAGGAGTTTTTTTTTAATCCTTGGATTTAAGAAGTTTTTTTCTGCTTGTAATGCTATCACGTTGTATAATTCAGTGTGTGAACGTGATATACATAGAAAATTAATGATCATCGTGCCTTGTTGGTTTTTTAAGCTTCCATTTTATGTATATATCTGCTGAAGAACTTTCTATTTTAGTGTCTTTGCTTGCTCTCTGCTGAGAATTGCATAAACACCACAGAAAGCTGACACCTGGGAATGCTTGCAGTTGCCTTAAGGGCAATTAGCTATAAAAGATAGGGCTAAAAGCTAATTGCTCTGGTTAAGTCCTCAAAGCACGGGTGAAGCTTGCTGAGAAATAAAAGTCAGGCAGGAGAAAGGCCTGTTAAAAATTTCTCTCTTTGGAGTTTAACCAGAGCTTTTTAGCACTGAAAACTCCTGGGAGTTTGGCAGTAAATCTCATATTCTGGTGTCTGCTGGGATGAGGTTCTGAGTTTTTACATTGTGGTTTAAATATCTGGGATATTTTCTGCCTTTCCTTCACTTTTTTTTTTTTTGGGGGGGGGGGGGGGGGGCAGGGGAAAAGTCAACATCAAAAACATGATGGGACAGGGAAGAGGAAAAGATTCAGACTGTCAATGATAATAATGCTTCTAGAGTCTGTGTGACTGCAAAATGTGCTGTGATGGAAAGCTGGGTGTATGATGACAACCAGAAGACCTCAGCAAAAGGCA
>NW_010165670.1:1466-20521 GCF_000695765.1 Mesitornis unicolor | reverse complement strand
CATTCCTGATTTTCTTTATTTGGCTTGATAAAGTCAAGACACTGTCTTCCCAGATACTTTTAATGCTTGATATGTAGTAAAAATAGATGTTTAGGAAAGATTTGAAGCTGGTTCTGTTTATTTGAGTTTGGATGTGGAAGGAATGCAATGGAAAGACATAAAATAGCTGCTTGTATTCTGAGGAGTTGACTCACTGGAACTAGAAGGGCAAATTGCTTTCACATCTCAAGGTCTTTGAATCCTCAGATAATTTTCCTGTCATAACTTAAGATTTTTTAAATGCTTAGTTGGAAACAAATACACAAAAGTCTTGTTCCATCTCTAAAACTTAGTGTTTCTACCCTTTTCTGTTTGTCACTTGGCTCTGCTGTTTGAAAACAGAGTTGAAACAAAGTTTTCCCCCCTCTGCATTTCAAAATGTCGATAAATGTTGCATGAATAATGAGTGGAGGAAGGAAATCACAAATTTTGGATTCAGAAATCTTCCTGAATAATCCATTGCTCCAAATACAAGTGAAAATGCAACACATATCTTCAAAAAGTTCCCAGCTGGCTCTATTTCCATGAAGAATTTTAGACCTAGATTTAATGATAGTGTTACACAAACTGTATTTTTCTCCTTTATATGTCAAAAATACATCTTGGTGTAATGTATATATGCCAGAAATGGTAGGGTGCCTATATTTACCATCTTCCTCCTCATTCACAGGATAGTTGTGTTTTGTCCCTTGATGTTTGTCTGGCCCCAGAAGGCCAGCTAAAAAGAGCCCATTCCATGTACCTTTTAATCTCTCTTATCTTTTTACTTTCTAGCTGAGAAAATTTTTTGCAACTCTCTTGCTGCCATGTCCTTTGAGGGTGATATGAAATTGTTCTTAACAGTTTGTAGGGGAGTGTAAAATTAGGAAGGGAAGAGGCCAGGCATGGTCTCATGACCTAACTGGATCTGTTACGGTTCCCTTGCTAAGACTGAAGAAATTTAAATGTTGGAAGACCCTGTAACTTTTACATTTGCAAAATTTCTATACTTCTTGCAGTGAAAGATGAGATGGAGTTTATCGGTAAAGTTCCCTAAGAATGGTTAATCATTTTAGGGGTCTGAACCCAGGCACAGCAAATTGGCTTGACTGGTTGCCTGCAAACCAACTCTTGCTGGAAAAGTGAGAGAGGTCAGATCTTCATATGCCTTACAAAATCACAGAGTGTTAGGAGTTGGAAGTGACCTCGAAAGGCCATCAAGCAGGATCACCCAGACCAGGTTACACAGGAAGGCGTCCAGGCGGGTTTTGAATGTCTCCAGAGAAGGAGACTCCACAACCTCTCTGAGCAGCCTGTTCCAGTACTCTGGTGCTCTCGCAGTGAAAAAGTTTTTCCTTATTTTCACATGGAACCTCCTATGTTCCAGCTTGTACCCTTAGCCCCTTGTCCTGTCATTTGACATCACTGAGAAGCATCTTCTTGTCCTTTACAAATTTATAAACACCAATCAGTTCACCCCTCAGTCTCCTCTTCTCCAAGCTAAAGAGACCCAGCTCCCTCAGCCACTCCTCATAAGGGAGATGCTCCACTCCCTCCATCATCTTTGTGGCTCTGCGCTGGACTCTCTCCAGCAGTTCCCTGTCCTTCTTGAACTGAGGGGCCCAGAACTGAACACAATATTCCAAATGCAGTCTCACCAGGGCAGAGTAGAGGGGAAGGAGAACCTCTCTTGCCCTACTAACGACACCCCTTCTGATACACCCCAGGATGCCATTGGCCTTCTTGGCCACAAGGGCACATTGCTGGCTCATGGTCATCCTGCTGTCCACCAGGCCCCCCAGGTCCTTTTCTGCCTGGCAGCTCCAACCACTCGTCCCCAGGCCTGTAGTGCTGCATGGGGTTATTGCGACCGAAGTGCAGGACCTGGCACTTGGCCTTCTTAAGGGTGTTAAGGGTTAGAGAAGTGTGCTCCAAGATAGGCAGATATCTGACTTGTTAGAAAAAGAGGAAACTTAGTGGATTTGTGATATGTGGTGTGAAAGGCTACAGAATACGTTTTGAATCTGCATGTGCAAATGTGCATGACTATGACTGAAGGAAGGCTGTCACATAGCATGAATGGAAATACAGAAATAGTTTAACCAAATTTCAGAGGTCACTGTTAGGACTGGTAAATTGCTGATACCAACCTTTCCAAATTAGTCAAGTGAAATTCAGTGCTGAGATACTGTTTTATCTTCATCTTAGTGCAAAAACCCCCTGTCTTTCTGCTCATTAACGTCTTCATAGTTCCAAGAAAATCAACATGAATTTGATAGAAAGAAGACTCTCAATTGAAATATGGTTTAGACTAGCAGTTAGAGCATGCATGCAGGGAATGTGAATCTAAACTCACACAGGTGATGGGTGAGTTAGAGTCTGTGGCTCCCTCGCTTTTCATAGCAGCACTTGCCACCATGCTAATAGCTGGAGAGGCACCACCACTGTCTCCTCTCTGTTCCACTCCTGACCTGAATAACTAAATGTAATCTGAGTACTGAGACTGTGATGAATCCCAAAGACCAGTTAGTGATGAGAAGTGAAGATGACAGTTTATGTTTTAGATATAGGGTTAACTTTGCAGCCTCTCATGTTTAATAGTTGGGCAATTCCTGGAAATGCTACAAATACGTACAAAAAAGCATCAGAGGTATTTGACGTTTACAAAGATAAGAGCCTCAAGGGTCAGAAGTGTCAGAAGTCTGATATCTCCCTTTCAGATTGGGATGTTTTGCTGATGTTTCAGGTATCTGAATATATTCTTGGTAAGCGCACTTTTCTAAGATAAAGCTGAATAAGACTGGCAAAATCAGCTCCTTGTCCTCAGCATTGGAGAAGGGCTATTGACTGCAGAGGCAGACAGCTGCAGAAGGGATAGGACCCAGGTTTCCTGACTTGGAAAGGCTGATCTTGAAGCCTTTATTGACTTGGTCTATCTGCGGCTCCAGTGGCAGGTTGGGGCTGAAAATGAACCAAAGAAACAAGTAGCAGGGAAAAAGCATCAGGGCATGAAAAGGAAACACTTGCTGTCTTGAAAATGCTGTTTCGCTAAATAATTGAGTCTGCCCTCCACATGCAGGCTCATTCCATATGCTGAAAGTTTAAGCTAAGTGTTTCCTTCTTTTTATTACTTCTCTCTTATCAGTAAAAACATGTAATCTTGGGCTTACAGCTAAATGTGTATCTGTCTTCAGGTTTTATGCTCTGTAATTCCCAAGGAAATCAGTTCCTGATATCTTGCACTGAAAAACTATACTCACTCAGCAGGCTAGAGGAGTTTTAAAACTGTCTGCAGTGATGGTAATCTTTTGCTTAGTTACACTGGTGTAAAGACTGAGTAATTTTATTGTAAGAAAGAGAAGAATTAGGGCTACTGTTCTCAGGAGGATGTTCACTAATTATTTCTAGATAAGGTGGTGGGAGTAATTAGTGCTAGATATTGGAATTAGCACCCGATGTAATTTGTGTTCCCATAATAACACCAACATCTACCTCTGTTCAACTTCTGTTAAAACTTTTTTTTTTTTTTTTTACTAAAATGGGGGAAAAAATCCTACCAAAAATACATGATGTGAACCATACATTTTTGGACACTGAAGATTTGTATCAGCCAATGATTTTTATAATATAAATGGGTTTGTGTGGCAGACAGCACTGGTAAGTGCAGCACTGTGTAGTTAATGCCACAGAGGGGATGGCGTCTGCTTGTTTTGAACTTAAATCAGCGATGGCACTCAACTGCTCAAGTAGAGACTGCAGAACAGACTGACCCACTCACTGCACTTCGGGGGAGATTTAGAAGGAGACATAGTTTGGGCTGATGGAGAGGTGCAGGGTTTTCCATGTTGGTCTGAAGGCATGTTTTACTTCTGATCCGGTAAGAAGTATTCCTAGAACTGTTTAAAAGTCTAAGTTCTGCTCCAAAAGAAACTGCTGTTTCCAGACTGGTTTCCTGCACACAGGGAGACCAGTGAAGTTTAGGATATTTCATCCTTTCTTAGAGCAAAGCATTCTCAGACAAATAGGACCTGGAAGTCCCAGGGATATGTTACTCATAACATCCACAGGAGGATATGGAGATTAATGTTGCCCTAAGTAGAAACATTTTATTCTGAGTATTCTCTAGAAATTATTAGGACTTTTAAAAATTTTTCTTTTACTTGGAGGAAATCCTTCAAAACCTGCTCTTTTTTTCTCAGAAACTTCTGATTTCCAGCAGCACCGTGAACAGTAAAATTTCTTTATTTTTGTGAGAATTATTTTGCCTACTTGTCTGCTGTAGTAGCTCAGCCTGGCAAGGTGCCTATATTGTGCTTTTTTCCTTTGTGAGCCAGGTTTTCAGTACAGATTTGGGCTTTGTCAACCCAGACCCCCAGTATACTGTTTTGGCTGGCATTAGTGTACACTTCTGGAGACAGATGGGTGCTGACACTGAGGAACAATTTGGTATTATAGCATATTAGGATTCTGTTTTGTTGTTATACCAGTAGTGACCTCACAGTATTTCACCTGTAATTTCTTTTACTGAATCCCTGGTATCTTTAAATGAAAGCATTGTGTACTTTTATCAGGGTTTCACGTGATGCTCTCACTCACCCATCAGGAATCATCTGGAGACCTTCCTTTCCATTTCCTGCAATCACCATGATATGGCAGTTGTCAATTGCTGGACTTGCTTCACCTGGTTTGAACCAAAAGGACTCAAAGCTTATTGATCCTTGGAGACACTGAGCTTTCCAGCTTTGCTGTTTGCAGCGTGCAAGTGTGAAACTTTACAAGTGACTTTTAAAGGCAGCCAAGGAATGTGTGAGACAGATTGTTAGGAAAAAAACCCCAACAACCCAACATTATTTAATTTGATGGTGCAGAGCTTTATGCCAAAATAAGGCATGTGTTTGCTGTTAGCAATCAAAGTGGCTTAGCGAATGAAAAGTGACATTTTGTTTATGGGATTTTACAAGCAGGGGATCTCTAGGGAAATCAGTTTGGCCCTCTGGAACGCTGCCTTCCTCCATGTCACTACCTCGGCAGCCCCAGCATTTTTTTACTACAAAGCTCGATATTAGCTTTTGGGTAGATGGAGCCCAGTGGGAGCAATGTGGGTGCAGTAGGTCGCTCTGCACTATATAGCAAACCTATGGCAGGTCTCCAGCATTTTCATAGTGCTCCCTAATAAGTCATCAGGTCACAGGTAATGGCCCAGATCCTGGGCTGCAGCTAATGAGCTATCAGCCAGGGAACTGGGTTTTATTTTGTCCTTTCAATAAAATCCCAGAGCACAAACCCAAGCTTTTTAAAATAGTGCTCCCCATACGTAGCCTGGAGGCAGCCTAAATAATTTAGATTCTTCTTCATTTCTGCTATTCCATGGGAAAAAAAAAAAGCCTGAAAATTCTCAACTTATTTCTAAATAACAGATTGCTCCAATTTGTGTCTCCATTCTCCCTGCATTCCCACTCCATTTTCAGCTGGACATGCTATTCTTACTTTTTCATGAACTGCATGTTTTCTAATTTTCTTCAATGCGCGTTGTTAAACAGTTGTTCCACTCCACTATATAGGTGGCAAAATTATAGTCATTCAGGAATGCATCACTTCTCACTGATTTTTTTTTTGGTGGAAATCAGTAGTACCTTATATTTATAGCTTGCAAATTTTGCCATCCAATTTTCAATGTTGGTTTATGTCTAAAAACATAAGAGGATATTCTAGTTATATCACATTATCATCATGAATATTTAAAGTAAAATCAATAAAAGGCATCTTGGTTGATTATATCCTGAGGTGTTCAAGAAATGGAAAGAAATATACACTTGTAAAATTTCTGTGTTTTCAGCCAAGTTCTTGCAATGTCAAGGCCTTGAGCAGTGGAACTGATCTTCATAATGTCAACTATCCCCCTCTACAGGACTGATAATGCAGGATGAAATTGTATTTTCGAATGCTTAGTTTACTCCTCTTTGAAATGAGTCCAAGATTTGTCTAGGCTAGGAGGGACTGAGATGGATATATTTGAGCTCTGATATCACAAAACATTAAATTCCATCCAGTTCTCCTTGTAACAGACAATTTCAGAGCATAAAGTAAGATTTGGTTAAGGAAAGATACCGAATCATGCCTTTGAAGAGGTGATGAAGGCTCTACACTTTTCCTCAGGAGTTTCTTACTTAATCTCTTTGTTAAGCATACATGTAGCAAATTTCTCACTATTACTTATCTGATTTCAGTTTCCAGGCTCTAGCTATGCCTTTCACCAAAAGATTAAAGTGTTCTTCATGCACCAAACATCGTCTCTGTGAAGATACTTGCATACTTCAACCATGTCACCTCTCGCTCTTCTTTTCTGATCAGTTGACTGAGCTCTCTAAATCCCAAATAAAATCTTTTTTTTTCCAGCCTTAGCAGAAATTTCTGTGACTCTTTTTCTACCTTTCCAGTCTTGTGCTGTTCTTCCTGTTTTTTCCTTGCTCTTCACAACATGGACAGTGGGATTGAGTGCACCGTTAGCAAGTTTGCTGATGACACCAAGCTGTATGGTGGGAATGACATGCTGGAAAGACCTTGACAGGCTTGAAAGGTGAGCCCATGTGAACCTCATGAAGTTCAACAAGGCCAAGTGCAAGGTCCTGCACGTGAGTTGGGGCAATCTCAAGCACAAATATAGGCTGGGAAGATAATGGCTTGAGAGTAGTCCCAAGGAGAAGGACTTGGGGGTGTTAGTGATGAGAAGCTCAACATGAGCCAGCAGTGTGCACTTGCAGCCCAGAGGGACAACTGTATCTTGGCCTGCATCAAAAGAAGCATTGCCAGCAGGTTAAGGGAGGTGATTCTGCCCCCTACTCTCATGAGACCCCACCTGGAGTACTGCATCCAGTTCTGGAGTCCCCAACATGAAAAGGACATCGAGCTGCTGGAGTGGGTCCAGAGGAGGTCCGTGAAGATGATCAGAGGGCTGGAGCATCTCCCCTGTTAAGACAGGCTGAAAGAGTTGGGGTTGTTCAGCCTGGAGAAGAGAAGGCTCCAGAGAGACTTTATAGCAGCCTTCCAGTACTTAAAAGGGGCCTACAAGAAAGCTGTGGTAGGACAAGGGGTAATGGCTTTAAACTGAAAGAAGGTAGATTTAGATTAGATATAAGGAAGAAATTCATTGCTATGAGGGTTGTGAAGCACTGGCACAGGTTGCCCAGAGAAGTTGTAGAAGCCCCTTCTGTGGAAGTGTTCAAGGCCAGGTTGGACAGGGCTTTGAGTGGAAAGTGTCCCTGTCCACGACAGAGAGGTTGGAACTGGATGATCTTTAAGGTCTCTTCCAACCTAAACCGTTCTGTGATTCTATGATAAGACCAGTAGATTGATAGCTCTAGTGCAGCATGGACTGATTGCCAAAATGCATGTTAGGGAATCACTGTGTACAGCTTTAAGAGTTTGTGAGAGTTTGATGTTTATAAGGCAACTTATCAAAGGATAAAAAGAAATTAGAACAAAAAATAGAAGTCAGTCAAGCTGTGGCCGGGAAGGATGATATCCTGTCTCCCATGAACATTTCCTTCACTTAAGTTTGTGCCCTGATTGGGAATTAGAAATTGGAATCCTGAGAGTAAAAAAAAAAAGAGATCAATAAGGAAGTACAGAAGAAAAGGAAGTCCAATAAATAAAAAGAGATCTTCTAACACCCTGGCAAATTTCCTAGAAGATGTCTGTGACACCCTGATGAAATAACAGCAGCATAGGTTGGAATATCAGAATTTGGTTTCTGCTAAGAGAAGAAGGTGTATTTTTTACTGAAGAGTTTATTTTACTAAATCTACATTTAGCAACACAAAACTTTGGTACAGCCAAGGACATTACATATTTTTATATATATGTATATATATACACACACACATAAATACAGACTTTTGATATAGCTTTGACAGCATTTAAAGACATTTCAGTATCTTTCTCCCTCCCTTATTTCTTTCCAGCTCTTTCCCACCTGTTTAGTTTAGCAGTTCTGTTTCGCTTCCAGTAACCATATATTATGCATGCACACTTCAGTAAAGCTGACAAGAGTTCTGCAGCACACTAGCTTTCTACATAAGTACTCCTCTTGAAAGCATAAAATCAAATTGCAATTGTTTAATAACAACTGCTTTCGTCATAATAAAAGAAATTAGACTCTGTGAAACATATTTTTTTATGGGGTCATAAACCCCATAGATACTCTGCTGGTTTTTTATTAGTCTGATGATTCCTTAGATGAACAGAAAAACATTTAATGAAATTATTTGTTTTGCCTAGAAATTGTCCTTTCTTGAGTGTTCAATGAAATAGTGCTGAGTATGAGTTCTCAGTTTGGTTAATATTACACTTACTTGATTTATATTACTGAGGTTGCTTATGTATGTAGGCATATTTCTTAATAGCCTACAAGCCAATGTCTTAAAATACTAGAGCTTTGCTAACATTTTTAATGCAATGAAAATGTCTTGTTTTTAGAAAGAGTATTTTTTCAGAACTTGTAGCTGCAATTAGGCTGTTCGGATTTTGTTTGTAACTCCTGAATCTCTAACTTTGGTATTCTAATTGCACTGAAATGCAGTTGTTCTATTAAATTCAGAATTTCTGGAAAAGTGAAGGCTAAATATGAAATAGGTTTGATATGAAAATAATAAAAATGAAATCTTAGTGATGATAAGCATTTATACCTCAATAAAGCATTTACAGTAAACTGCTAATGTTAGTGGGTGGTAGCTCAGAATTTCAATGATGAATGGAAAAGAGGATACACATTCTGTCTGTCTCCAAGATATGTAAACTTACGTCTGCCTTTCAAGAGGCATTTCTAACTTATAGGACAATTCCTGGCTTCAAGAAGGGAAAAAACCAACCAACCAAACAAAAAACCTCTCCAACAATCTCTCCCACTTTCTGCTGGGATCACTGAGCTTTAAAGGTGGAAGGGGAGAAGAGCACAATGCAGGCAATGACAATAATAAGTCAGAAAATTCTGACCACATCCTTGCATGAAATAAAAGGCAACCAGTGAGATGTGAGATGACTTCTTAAAGTTAAAATATAGTTCTGTATCTGTTAGCAGCCACTTAGTCTAGCAATACAGACAAGGCACAAAGACATTTACAGAATATTTTTTTTGCCTTTTTAAAACCTAAGCAACTTAGTAAAAATAAAATAATTGCAGAATCTGCACTTTAAGTCTTTTTTTTCTGCATTTTCTTAACAAAAAATGTTTTCGTCTGGAAATGTTTGCCCAATTCTTACAGCATCAGCAGAGCAAGGGGAAAAGCCCAGAATACTACTTTGACACTGTCTTTGTTTCTTCATACTTGCATTTGAAGGAGCTCTGATCTACGAATAGGCTTTGACTTTCTGAGGAACGAAGATGGGACCTGGGGTAACACACGCTCTATTTCTGTGCCAGCTGATGACAGGATAGCTTGGTAAATGACAGAATTGGAGCCGGGAGGGTATCAAACACACAGCAGCAGCTGTCACGGGCTTCTTGCTGTGAGTGCATGCAGGGGACTTCAAAAACTGGAGTTCTCCAGGGATTCCTTGAACTCGTCTTTGTTTCTCTTTTTGTTGTTGTTGTTGTTTTTTCCGCAGTCATGGCTCTCTGCCTGGCTTTTCTGTATTGCTATATCTTCTTCTCATCCCTTTTGAGTCAAATTGGGAAGCTGTGCATATCTCCTGATCTCATGTCTAGAGGGGATATGAATTTTTAATCATTACTATCATCCATTATCATCATTATTTTATTGTATTTATGTAGCGTTGCTGTTTTGGCTGATGTTTTTATGAAGTGATGGAAAGGAAGGTCCTAACCTAAAGGATTTTACAGTCTATTTGTGAGATGAGCGACATTGCAGTCACAGCATGATCTGGGAGCTGATGGGGAGCACTGGGATAATGAAGCCAGAGGAAAAGGAGGTGTCATTTAGGGCATATTTTCCTCTTAACTTGTTTTCTGTTTATTGACTTGCGTTAGCTTGCAACAAAAAATGTCTGTTGTTTTTTCTGGTCAGGTATGAAATTGGCAGCAGAAATGCAGAAAGACAGAAAAAACCACAAAGGCCACAGAAATCCCAGACAGGCTTCATGCACTATTCAACTCAGTCTGACACGGTCAGGTTCAGCCTTTTGTTGGAGCTGTTCTCCTCTGGATTTGTAAACTTAGGAAAGCAGGAATTATCAGCCACGTTTAGATATGAGTCCATCTCAGCCAGTGTCATGTCTTAGACCACTTGGTTTAGGGATGAGAATCCCTCTAGTTGACAGATTTAGGATTATCTGTCTCAAGAATAGGTCTTGTCTCTAACAGCTTCAGACACACAAGTCACTGAAAACTTTTAAGTTGCATCACATGTCTTTTTCCATGGTATCCACCTGTACCTTCCCTGCTGTGGTGCAAGTGGATATGGTTGGCTTAGGTCTCTAGACCTAAGGTCTCTAGTTCTGGGTCCCTCAGTTCAAGAAGGACAGGGAACTGCTTGAAAGAGTCCAGCGCAGAGCCACAAAGATGATGGAGGGAGTGGAGCATCTCCCTTATGAAGAGCGGCTGAGGGAACTGGGTCTCTTTAGCTTGGAGAAGAGGAGACTGAGGGGTGACCTCATTCATGGTTATCAATTTGTAAAGGATGAGTGTCAGAAGGATGGAGCCAGGCTCTTCTCTCTGATGTCAAATGACAGGACAAGGGGCAATGGGTGCAAGCTGGAGCATGGGAGGTTCCATGTGAACATGAGGAAAAACTTTTTTACTGAAAGGGTTACAGGGCACTGGCCCAGGCTGCCCAGACAGGTTGTGGAGTCTTCTTTTCTGGAGACATTCAAAACCCACCTGGACGTGTTCCTGTGTGACCTGGTCTAGGTGATCCTGCTCTGGCAGGGGGGTTGGACTGGATGATCTTTCGAGGTCCCTTCCAACTCCTAACATTCTGTGATTCTGGGATTCTGTGATTCTAGAGCAGGGTATTAAACTAGTTAGAAAGGCTATCATTTGCCTCAGCTGATAGCCTGAGGCATACATCAGCAGACATATGCTGCTGACACAAGTAGGCCAGGTAACGACAGGCTAACTAAAATTGCATGGCAAAATGGAGGTGTCATTAGGATAAATGCAGGCATCCAGGAGTTGCTGTAAAATAGCTGGAATGGAGACAAGAAGTATATTTTCACAGCACCTCATGTATGAGGACTGCCTTGTTTTGACGAAGAGGCAACCTGATCTAGAGAGGGACTAATGCTGCAATAACATTAATAACAGCAGAATCATAACGTGAGCCAAGAACAAGATAGTGACTCCTTTCCTAATGTTGGTCAGCAAATTGAGGAGAGGTGATTTTTTTGATCCTGCCTGAAGACCACTTGCAAATTTCAGCTGAGGAAGATGAGAGCTTTGACTGCTTGGGTGCATTGAACAGATTAAATGTACTACTATCTGCTTCTGGGTGCAATTCAGCATAATTTAGAGCTTAGTTTATCCTCGCAATGTATGAAATCACTTCTCTCTTTTTGTCTTTTTTCAACACTTGCTGCTGCTGTTGGTCCTGAAATTGGAAGACTAGAGGTGAGAAGTCAGAGCTGTCTGCTGGGGCGGACAGGCAGAGCTTCGTTGGAGCACAGGGTGCTGCACTTGTTCCTCAGCATAACCTAGGGAAAATAACTCACTCCAAGCTACTGGATTTCTGTTGAGGAGAGATCTTGTGCAGCTTTGAATAAAACTTCTGTCATAAGGTGAAAACACCTCATTGCTAGCTGCTTGCATCCATTTTGATCCATAATGACTTTCCTAAAGGGAGGACAAGTACTGGGGGTGACTGCTGAGACCCATTGCTAGCTCTCTGTGGGCCTATTTGCTACAGCCATTTTGTTATGGGAAGAGGATAAACTGTATCATAAAATTATAAAAAACCTTAAGGTGTTACTTTGGGCAGCAGAATTTGTTCAGGGCATGATCTGCTGTCTCATTTCCTCTTTCCCACCACACACATGCACACTAAGATCAATGGAGATTTGCAAAGGTTTTGATTTGTTAGAATTTGTGATGAGACTTAGACATTCTTTCAAATAAGAAATTATTTGACCCACGCTACAGGGTTGGAACAGGTTAAAATTAGAAAAAAATGAGCCGCTTCAGAAATGATTATTCTGATGATCCTTTTTTCTTTACGCAGAAGGCAAAGCCCATGTATGGCATTCGTGTAAAAGTTATTCTGATTTTTTCCACAAAAGCTTTGAAAAATATTCCTTTTTAAAAGAATGCCAGGAGAAAAAGGTTTATCTCTGGGTTTAAAAAAAAGTTTCTCTATTTGATGACTTATTGAGATGCCCTCTATGTTCATTTTCTCATTCTTTAAATTATATTTCTCCTGACAAACTCATTTTCAGTCACAGTAATGAGCAGATAAACAAGGGGTAGCAGTGGATAGCTGCAGAGTGAATAGAATAATTCAGAGGGAGAACTTTTTTCCCCTGAAGAGCATGTCACCTCTTAAAAATTTATGCATCTAGCCTTGAGATATGCAAGCCATATGCATAAATAAATAAACTTTTGAATGCACGCTGTAGGTTTTGGCAGTGCTGGAGATGTCGGGGTGGGGGGGGGGACCAACAGAAAAAAATTCAATTGTTCCTGACTATTGAAGATGTACAATTATTGGGTGTAGTAATTAGATAATGAAGCTGTCCCTAATAAATCTATGTTATAGCTTTTGGAACTTTGTGTAGCGATAAGCATGAGGTTTTTACTGAATGCAAATCTGGGTGCCACGTTGTTTTACTGGGCCTATTATCAGCTTATGAAATTTTGAAGTTTTGAGAGAGGAACGTGTACATAGCATAATTTCACCATCAGAGGCAGAAGAGACACAAGCTAATTATAAGACATTTAATAGATACATTGCCTTTCCAACAAGCTAGGTTAAAAAACCCCCAAATCTTCATGCAGTGGTACTCATCCATCCATCTTTCAACAATTGATAACCTCATGGCTTAACTGGAATAGCTCAGAAGTCTCTTAGCCACCTCACTCACTGTAAGAAACTCTTTGGTGCTTAGGTTTAGAGGTGTGTTTGTAGGTTTTGTTGAACAGGAATCTTAAAGTATTCTGCAATGTTTCTGGGATGGGAAAAATGTCTTTGTGGGCTTTTGCATGTGGAAAGCCTAGTGTACTTTCCACAGTCAGTGCCATTTCTGTTCTGCAGTTGAGCATGTCTGGAGCTCTGGAAGCTGAGCTGGTGTGGTGGTGCACTTCTTGCATTTATACAAGACATTACCCTGCTTTTGGTGTCATTAGTAGGTTTTTGCACAGTGACAAGTCCTGTAGGATTTATTGGCTGCCCATCAATCATCAGTGACCTCTCCAGCTCCGTTTCCCCTTCTTGTTGTCTAAACATTATGGAATAATACTCTTAAGGCTACTTTTAGTTTATAACTGCAGGATGTCATGGGTTGTCAGGCAGCTCTGGAAGGAACCCAGAGAATACTTGTTAATGGCAGTGATCCTGAGGGTCTCTTGAAAGTGTGTTTTAGAGAAATCCACCCTCTCTGTCTTCTCAATATACTACATTATTAAATGAAATGCAATATTGTCTATTAAAAATAGAAAGAACAGAAGGGAACCTGACAGGGAAAAAACACCCAGCTCTTCAGGTCTTATACTTATCTGGGTAAAACTAGAAATAAGTTTTGCAGTTGCTTTTTTGCCTGGAAAATGCAATCTGTAGGAACAAGATCCTTTACTAAATTTTTCAGTCATTGATGTGACTTATAACAGTATATTAATTTCATAGTTCCTTTAGTAGTGGATTGCTTTCAAGAGTTGAATGAAAAATGCATCTTTTCCTGGGAGAATCATGTACACTTTATTTTGTGTTCAATTTTTGAGTTTTTACTCCAGTCTTTGTAAATAGAAAGTACTTTTCTTCTTAGTAATGAAGTAGATAAGCTTTTTCATTTAGGTTTCTGTTGTCAGTGACAAGGTTTTGTGAGGTAAAATGATTTTTTTAAATTTGGAATTCCATTTAGTGAAATACAATTAACTTCTAAACCCATCATTTCTAATCACTACTTCTTACAAAAGACTTCAGCTGTGGTTTACAGAATGTATAAACAGCAAGTTAGATGCCAGAACTTAGAAAACCTGCACTTTTTTCTACCTTTCTCTATGTTGCCTATAGCTTGACAATAGGAACTTCATGACTCTGCCAATAACTTGAGCCTTGCTCATCTGTCTCTCAATTTGAATGTATCTCTTCTCTATATCTGAAAAAACTGTTTTATACTAGGTTTTCTAGTAGACAGCTTGAAGTCAGTGTTTGTATATAGACCTGAATATAGACATCAGGCTGTCCTCTGTCATGGGCAAAATTTGGGGTTCGAATATTCCATTTTCTATAACTTTCATTTTAATACATGTTTTAGAACAATAACAGTTCAAGAAGGACAGAGGATTGCTTTAAAGAGTCCAGCGCAGAGCCACAAAGATGATGGAGGGAGTGGAGCATCTCCCTTATGAGGAGAGGCTGAGGGAGCTGGGTCTCTTTAGCTTGGAGAAGAGGAGACTGAGGGGTGGCCTCATTCATGTTTATAAATTTGTAAAGGGCGAGTGTCAGGAGGATGGAGCCAGGCTCTGCTCAGTGACAGCCAATGACAGGACAAGGGACAATGGGAGCAAGCTGGAGCATGGGAGGTTCAACCTGAACGTGAGGAAAAACTTTCTCACTGAAAGGGTGACAGAGCACTGGCCCAGGCTGCCCAGAGAGGTTGTGGAGTCTCCTTCTCTGCAGACATTCAAAACCCATCTGGACATGTTCCTGTGTGACCTGGTCTAGGTGATTCTGCTCTGGCAGGGGGGTTGGACTGGATGATCTTTCAAGGTCCCTTCTAACTCCTAATATTCTGTGATTCTGTGCTTCTTCCCATGATGCTCCTACTTTGATAGATTTTGGGGTTTTGAGTCTCACTGAAATCTCTTCTGACTTTGACCTGAGAGTTTATAGAATTTCTCCCTTACGTTACTTCCTCTCCTACTTCCACATGCACACTTTATACACTTCAGAATAAGCATTTTCACACATTATTCATGACCTTTGCCTTCCATCTGTGTGTATCTGATATCAATTTTAAGCAAATGTCCATAGTCTTTGTTTATAAGATGGAAACTATCTCTCAATATCTTTGTTATTTTTCCTTATCCTGTTATTACCTGGTTCCTGAGACAACTGGTCTTTTTCTAAGTGCTTCTTCTTAGTTGTCATACATTTAGAATATTTTTTTCTGCGTGACTAATTGTTCTCTTTTGATACTCATTTCCAATTTGCATATACTTCCTTGCCTAACTTGAAATCTTGAACTTTATTTTACTTATTACATCACTCCAATAACTTCAGTGTGACACTGGTCATTGGCAATAGCAAGGAAGAGAAAAATAATTGTGCATTCTCCTAATCACTCTCATGTTTTTAATTTTCTTTGGACACATCAACAATGCAGTTTTAACCCCAAAGACCTGAGGTGCTATCCCAGCCAACAGAGAGTACACAATGAATGTACTGAGAATAAAGTTCATGTTTCCTTTCTACCAACCTATGGAAGCCCAAACATTGCCCCCAGGTAGTGAGAGAGGGGAAAAATGAGAAATGGGCAGGTTGTGTAACATGGATAAAGCCATAGCAGAAAGCCAAACACCATTTAAAGCTGTCATCAAGGAGTGTGCTGTCTTGAAGAGCTCTTCAGAGCAGGGGCTCTTGGTGCCAATACTGGCATCGCCCCTGTTCTGCATGTTTGGTGCCTGAGACATCATGAAGGGGGACTGGGTGTCTTGTGGGACACAAAGCTTGTGATGTCCTATGCTTGCAGATGCATGACTTTTGCTGCTTTGTGGAAATACTGCAAAACAACTTGGCTGTTAATTTGAATGTAGTAAACATAGTGATTTATAACTACTGAGATCTAGTTCAGTAGTACTAAAATTTCCACTGTGGGGTGGTGCAGGTATTTGAACACTTGCTTTGGTAAAGAACTCAACCACCTCTGATGATTTTATTGAGACAACTTCAATTCCTTCAACCTTGGTGCATGAGAATCTGTATTTGAAAAGAAAACTAATTTCACAGTTAATCTGGACTCAATTTCCTTAGCAGCTTTTGAGGATGATGTCTAAAGGTTAGGTCTAAAAACTCCAAGACATTTAGGCTTGACAGTAAGAGACTATGTACTGAAGTGAGGACAGGAAAAAATAAAAAAAAGATAAATTCATGGTCTTATAATTCTGCTGAATCCCAGCAAGAGCACATAAACTTTTAAATGTTAAAGTAAGGATTTTAAAATCAATGGAGTGTTTAATAGAATTCTGTACAATGCATGCAAAATGGGGGAAACGTGGCAACAGGCAAATTTGGAATGAGTGAAATCTTGAATGTGGCTTGGTTACATAATTAAAACTAGTCAAGCAAAGGAAAATGTCAATAATCCAACCAAGAAGTCACACAAATATAGATTGGTGTCTCGCTATCAGGGAAAAAAAGTAATTAACAAACCAAAGCAAACCCACAACTTGGAAAGCAGATGGCATTCTGGGAACCAGTGAGAAAAAGAATTTTAAAGTAAGAGCAATATATGAGTTACTCAAATTATGCACTGAACTCCACACTGTATCATTCAGTCAAGGGGGAGCCTGGGGTAACTACCTTTGATATGAATACACACCACATATATATACACTCAGGGATGTCCAGTAGTAAATGTAGTATTAACCCTCCTAAGAGAACTGGCACAGGGGATAAAAAAGGCAGACGTGTTGTCCAAGTAGGCAGTTATGGCAGAAGAATTATTTTTCTTGTTTATGACAAGGTCTGGAGGTCTGAGACTGAGAGGTTGCCAAATATGTCTTAATGCAAGACATTTATATTTTGGCAAACAGGTACAAATCTCAACAATAGACATGCTGGTAACAGACAAATCCTTCTCATCATGGAACCTGTCTTCCATACAGCAAGAAGCGTTCCTTAGCTTTTTCCTGTACCCGATGCCCTGATGTGCCTTTCCTACATGCCCAGCTAGGCTGTTTTTCCTCTGTGATCTGCCTGGCCCCTCTGGCATCAGCCACCATAAAACTGAAGTTTGTCATGGGCAGGAAGGTCCAGCTCAGGGACTGTCTTGTCTTGCAGGCACTGGCTCTCTTCCTGATTCAGCTCCTTTCATTACAGGATCATGGCTGATCCAAATTTTCTCCACCTGCCTCTTGTCTGTGATATGGCAGATTCATTCTCACTATGATTCAGAAACACCCTCATCCTGTCTGGGGCATCTCATCACAGTAGCAATTATAGTGCAAGCCCGTTCTATGATTACAGAGAAAGAAACATGGATAATCTTAAGAGTTTTAGAAATTAAAATGTACTCTGCAAATAAGAGGTTTGAAGAATAGCTGTGTTCCCAGATAATGGGGTACTTAAAAAATAAGTACTTGGATTAAAGGAGTCTTGGTTTTATTTTAGAAGTCAATGATGTGTCATACCTTTTTAGCAAAATGTGATTAATACAAAATCTTACAGTCACTTCCTAATATTAATATGAAAAAACAAGCAGGAGTGAATTAAAATCCAGTCAGCTGTTCACTTTGTTGCCCATTAATCCCTCTCTAAATGAGAGGCATCAAATGCAATTTTGAGTTGACATCACATGAGCTAGTGTTTACTAGTCCGCTTCTCTGCCTAAACAGCAATAGGTCTGCTAAGATTTAGTCCAATGAATTTATTTCACCAGAGGAGTCCTGACTCTAGCAACTGGTACCAGGAATAGGCTCAGCTAAAGGACACTCATTTTGTGTGAATTTGGATCTCAGAGCTCAGCTTCAGTGTGAATTCTTTGACATCTAATGAAAGCTGAACGTGCACAGTAGCATTCCCCTCTGCAAGGCCACCAAGGGTATCCATGCAGCCCTGGCCATCTTTACAGCCTCTTCAGAAAGGGCTGTCTTATTGTGAGACCTTTAACTTCTGCCATGCTTGTGCAAAACTGTCCAACAAATCCCAAAGAAGAGGTGGGGAAGGGCTACTACCCCATCTCCTTCCCCATCCTCCTCCCAAACACGTGCAATTACATGCACACTGCTTCTTTGAAACAGGCTTAAAAGTTTGTACACTGTACTCATAAATTAATTTCATATAAGCAGTTTAAAGTACTAAATCAAACCAAATTTCTCTCCCTTCTAAAAATAACATTGTTATATATCATGGCTAGCACTTCTTTTTTCTTTAAACTGAAAAAAAATTAAAAACTTCATCCTTTCCCTCCCCCTCTCTGCCCAGCTCTACATTATCTCCATCCATTTTTACCTATTTTAATCCATCCATATTAATCCTGTGGTGACCTTCGATGACTTCAGTGCAGTGAGTCCAAGAAATGAGCTTGTAAGTCTAGGATGATTTGCAGGATTGGGTTTTTTTCAGTGCTGATTTCCTTAAAGAAAAATAGTATTTTGCCCAAAGAAGAATGGAAATACATTTTCCTGACAGATAGAGAAGGAACATTTTTGTTATGATTGAAAAAAATCTCAGAAGTTGTGAGGATAAAAAATGATGAATTTGGGATGCAAAAATATTGAGAAGAGTCTAGGCATACTCATTACACAAATGAAAGTGCATATACTCTGAGCCTGTTTCTGCCTACATGGATATTTAACAGGAATTTTGCATGGTCCATGTTTCTGAACTCACTCGCATAGATATTGTAGCATTAACACATCAAAGCTTATCCTCTAAGGCCCATGAATCACCCTGCCATGATTACACTGCACATAAGAACAGAGATGAATGCTGATATGGGGACACTCTGTACCTCAGGGAGTTCACTGCTGGCAGCTGTGGGTAAGGCTCCATGAGTGGGAATCCATGGGATAAACTAATATTGGTTTACTGTGAAAAGGGGTCCAAGACATAGTGCAGTTACAGATGGATAAAAGAGTGCAGTTATGATGCCTGTAGATCCACACTCGCACTAAAAACATGTTTCTGTAGCACCAAATTAAAAAGTGCTTT
>NW_010165670.1:0-1435 GCF_000695765.1 Mesitornis unicolor | reverse complement strand
CATATACAAGAAAAATTACACTTTAATTTAACTCGTAATCTAGGAATAAACCAGAAACCTCCAAAGACTACATAAACATTTATATTTATACTGACTTGGAAAAACATCCTGTTTTCACTGGGTGAAGAGCAAAGGCCCAGCAGAGTACCCAACCAACACTGTCAGTGGTGCAGTTGTCTGAGGCCAGTTCCAGCTGACCTGTGCTTTCTTTTCAGAGGCAGGAGATGCAGAAGGGTGAAAACAGAACTGGGGAGAAGAGGTCTTGATTCTCTTTTCATTGCCTTGTTGTCACTGCTTTGTTGAGATGCTCTAGTGAAGGAATTTTGGCTGCATATGGGGTTGAACTGTCCTTAAGGACAAAGTCCCTTAACATTGGTCACATGGTCATATACGTGTGTGTGTGTGTGTGTGTGTGTCTATATCTATATATATAACATGTGTAGTGTCACTGACTGCAGTAACTTACTCTCACATCCAAATACTGTTTAACCAACAGAGATGCCAAAACCTGTCTCTTTATTGCCAACTTTCAATTTATGTTTGATCAAAGCCCCACTGATACATCTGTCGAACTCACTGCTAACTGAATCCCTAATGCTCTCATTTTAAGTGACTGAATCGTTTCCCCCTGTTATATTCAACCTGCTTGAACATAACAGTGCATCAACCAGCAATTTCTGTAAGTCTGTTTTTTCACTTTTCTGTTTAATAATCTCCCCAGCCTTTTTCCATGACAAATGCATTTGTGTTTCTGGAAAGCTTCAAGCTTATTGCTTTTGTCATTTAAGCCCTCCTAGCT
This sequence comes from Mesitornis unicolor, assembly GCF_000695765.1. NCBI lineage: Eukaryota > Metazoa > Chordata > Aves > Mesitornithiformes > Mesitornithidae > Mesitornis > Mesitornis unicolor. The sequence goes on along the minus strand of NW_010165670.1, from coordinate 636 downwards.
CCGTTGCCCTCTGTTATCATCTCTGTTGCGTAGTTGTACCACAATGATGTGAACAAATGCTCATCTTTCTGGATTTTCATGCTTCCTTTTCACGTGTGTTTCTAGTTATATACCACAATATACAAATTAGCATTATTAGCAGATTATTGGATATGATTACTATCTGCAATGAATTTGGCCATTTCTCAGGTTAAATAACAATCTCTTCATTGCATGCACATTTGTTCTCTTTTATTCTCAATTTACTGAATAACATGACTGGGTGACGGTTTAATATATGGATTCGGTGAAGCTGTTAAGTCCATAGGCCAATTTTGAGGTAAAACTTCACAAATCCTTTGCAGAACTTGTGATAGATCCTCAGGCAAAAAATCTGCTTGAATCTTTTCAAACTCATGAGTTTTCCTGCAAAGTATGGGCATAGCCTCTTAATCCTCCTTATTTTACATCTTATTTATATATTGTTGTGCAATAGTCGTTATGTCGTAAGACTGACTAGATGTAGGCAGAAGTATTTTGAAGAACAGTTAAGTTCTAGAATTGTTCTAAAGGCAACAAAACATCTGTAAATCGGGGTTTCAGTTTTGGAGAAGCTTTTCTATCTACATACACTATACAGATATATATGTATATATA
>NW_010165669.1:37274-40493 GCF_000695765.1 Mesitornis unicolor | reverse complement strand
TCTGTGATTCTGTGATTCTGTGAAATGTCCCTTTTTCCAGTCTTCTTCTGTCATTGTGCATTACAAATATACTACTGGAACAGGAAAGACATTATTTTCAGAGATAAGCTTTTCCTGTTGTGTGATTCATTAAATGGTGTCATGGTTCCATGGAGACTAATTGTGATCAATCTCTTAGAAGAATGGTTTTAAGGAACAAGATGAAGAGGCAAGAAATCTAATAGGACCTCCTTACTGTCCTATGGATTTCTTCCTTAACCTTGGACAAATCACTCTCTCTGTGTCTAACCTCACTAATTGTTTGCAGCTTCTTAAATCTTAATTAATAGTTGAAAAATACTTAGATTTCTAAGGGAAGGAAGTTTTTGGAAAGCTCTGTGTATTATTTTAAATATGTATTCCTAATTATTTTGTATGTATGTATTTATAATTATTTTCTCCATGTGTAGAGAAGATCAATTATAGTTGTGGAAATAACAGTGGGGTATCTATCTGTTTGATCAGTACGTTTCAATACAGGGAACAGATATGGCTGATAGTGATGCATGTTATCTTTTTTGATCATTTAATGTTAATGAAGGAAGCTTCAGTAGGACTAGATATATGGCAGAGAAAGTTACTGCTGCATGGGAGAAATTTGCAGGAAATTAAGGAACTCTGTACTCCAATACATTGTTTTCTGCAGCTAGGAGATCCCACAATGTAGGAGGAACAACGTTTAAAAACCCTAACAAGATTCTTTTTCTTGCAAGAACCTCTGCTTGAACTTCCGATCCTGTCTGCTTCTCATCAGGCAGTTTTTTCATATGTGCATGTGTGCGTGCGTGCATGCATGTGCTTCACTGATGTTGATTGAAAAATTTTAATTTCACTTCGCTATTTATGATACGTTGGAGACAAACAGCTTCACCTGCATTACCATTACCTCATTCACCTTTTTAAGTCATCAGGGCTGACTGTTTATGTCTTTTACATTCACAGAGCTGATTTCAATTTTGAGGAGTTCAGGACCATTACAGAAACTCAGCAGAAATTATGTATGACAGCTCACTTAGCTATCCTCAAATTACTTTGAAAAATCTTAATAAATATATAAACAATACATTTGTGCTGATTGCAACAGCAGAAAAGAGATGGTCGGAAAGGCAAGGAAGATGTTATAAGCTTCAGGATTATGTAGAAAAGGCTAGTCTATGTTTTTAATGACTAATGCATTACGTTGGAATCTTTTAAGATTCCTTGTAAAGTAAAACATAAAAAACAAACCTCTTCATATTTTTACTCCTCTGTCATATGTTTCCAGAGTATTGCTCTACTGTATTGTTTAAAAATTTGCTATGCCTCCTGGAATGATCTTAGTGCCACAGTTGATACATTTAAATTTAATGTTTTAAGGAAGAAAAGGCAGCTGTCTCTTACCTAGTTCTGGGACTAGGTTGCTGGAAATTAATAAACAGTGGAAGTCTTTTCCATCAGGTTCAGAGTTACTGAGAAACGGTACCAGCTGGAACCAACAGTGCTGTGTTACTCAGGCAGTGGCTCTCCAGGGCTGTTGTTCAGGTTGTCTGAGCTGAACTGTCCTCTCAGCAGACCCTAGAATTTTCTGTCTTTCTTTAAGTTATGGCAATCGAAGTTGGATTTTTTTGCCTCACGTATTTCTTTCCAGGACGTTACACTGCCATGCTGGGAGAGGAAATAAAATTATTTCTGTGGACAAGTGGGGACGTTTTCCTACTTTGTACACAATAAATCAAGCAAAACTGTGGTTCAAGTTTTGCAGAACATTGACTGGTAGTTATACTTCTACTTACTGGAGAATATTTTCTTCCATATGTACTAAGATGTAGTAGGATTTCTTTTAAATTTAAAGACATTTCCTTCTCCTTCTGGTTGAAAGCAGTGACATAGGAAGGAACAGGAAGATACAATCCATAAACACATGGCACCGTGGCTGGTGTCACTGCCACAATTTTGGTTTTTTTGATAATGGGATGACCTACATGACATCAGGTAAGTTGGCATCTAATGGGAGGCACCTTTCTCAAAGGCGGAAGAGGGTCTTTGTCCAGGAGATTGCAGAGCTGATTGACAGGGCTTTAATCTAGATGTAAAGGGGGACGGGAATAATAATATCAAGATTGTCTGTGACAAGTGGCAGGATGACACACCAGGGTTGGAAGGATGGGGTGATAGTAAGGGCTTTCAGCCTCTTGCCTCGAGGCATGCAGTGGGTGCTGCAGCACAGGCAGTCTTACAAAGACAAGCCAGAGGCTCTTGAGGTGATAGGAGCCAACAGGGTAGCTTCCATGAAACGCCTTGGGGGATTGAAGGGGTGTCCATCTAAGAAGGTGGCACGGCCGGCAGCACAGCTGAAATGCCTCTGCACCAGTGCATGCAGCATGAGTGACAAACAGGAGGAGTTGGAAGCTATTGTGCTACAGGAAAGTGACAACATTGTGGCCATTACTGAAACTTGGTGGGATGAATCCCATGACTGGAGTGTGGCTATCAATGGCTACAAGCTGTTCAGAAGGGACAGGAGAGGAAGGAAGGGTGGAGGTGTTGCCCTCTATGTTAAGAAATGGGTAGAGTGTGAAGAGTTGTCCCTAAAGAATAGTCATGAGCAGGTTGAAAGCTTATGGGTAGGGATTAGGGATCTGGACAACAAAGGGAATCTTGCAGTTGGTGTCTACTACAACCCGCCCGATCAAGGGAAGCCTATCGATGAAGCCTTCTTTCTCCAGCGCCAGGAGGCATCGAGCTCACAGGCTCTCATCCTGCTGAGGGATTGGTCACCAATGTGAGTGAGCTAATCAGGGATGTCATGACTGGAGGCAGCCTGGGCTGTAGCAATCATGCACTGCTGCAGTTCACTGTCCTAAGGCATAGGAATCATATGAGAAGCATAGTGCGGACCCTGAATTTCAGGAAAGCCAACTTCCAGCTCTTCAGGGAGTTAATCAATAGGATCCCCTGAGAAACAGCCCTCAAGGACAAAGAAATGGAACAGAGCTGGCAGATCTTTAAGGAGGCCTTCCATAGAGTGCAAGAGCTCTCAATCCCCAAGTGCAAAAAACCGGGCAAGGAAGGCAAGAGACCTGCATGGATGAGTCAAGACCTGCTGGCCAAACTAAAAGGCAAGTTGGAACTGCACAGGCAGTCGAAGCAGGGACAGGTATCCTGGGAAGAGTAGAGCGATGTTTCCCAGTTGTGTAGGGG
>NW_010165669.1:0-36395 GCF_000695765.1 Mesitornis unicolor | reverse complement strand
CCCCACAACATCCTTCTCTCTAAGTTGGAGAGGTATGGATTTGATGGGTAGACTGTTCAGTGGATAAGGAATTGGCTGGATGGTCATATCCAGAGAGTAGTGGTCAATGGCTCAATGTCCAGATGGAAGACAGTGACAACTGGTGTCTCTCAAGGGTCTGTACTGGAACCAGTGCTGTTTAATATCTTCATTAATGATACTGAAAGTGGGATTGAGTGCACCCTGATGATACCAAGCTGGGGGGTTAGGTTAATGTGCCAGAGGGAAGGGATGCCATCCAGAGGGACCTGGAGAAGTGGGCCCAGGTGAACCTCATGAGGTTCAACAAGGCCAAGTGCAGGATCCTGCACCAGGATTGGGACAGTCCTTGTTACCGACACAGGCTAGGAGATGATGTACTGGAAAGCAGCCCTGAGGAAAAGGACTTGGGGGTACTAGTAGATGAGAAGCTGGACATGAGCCACCAGTGTGCATCTGCAGCCCTGAAGGTGAACTGCATCCTGGGCTGCATCACAAGAAGTGTGGCCAGCAGATCGAGGGAGGTGATTCTGCCCCTCTACTCTGCTTTGGTGAGACCTCACCTGGAGTACTGTGTCCAGCTTTGGAATCCCCAACACAGAAAAGAGATTGAAGTGGTTGAGTGTGTGCAGAGGAGGGCCACAAAGATGATTCAAGGTCTGGAGCACCTCTCCTATGAAGACAAGCTGAGAGACTTGGAGTTGTTCAGCCTGGAGAAGGCTCTGGGGAGACCTTATAGCAACCTTCCAATACCTGAAAGGTGACTATAATAAATCTGGGGCAGAATTGTTTACAAGGTCATATAGCATTAGGATTGAGGGGTAATGGTTTTAAACTAGAAAAGGGTAGATTTAGGTTGGATATTAGGAAAAAGTTCTTCACCATGAGGGTGGTAGATCACTGGAACAGGTTGCCCAGAGAGGTGGTGGAGGCCCCATCCCTGGAGATATTCAAGGTCAGGCTTGCTGAGGCTCTGAGCAACCTGATCTGGTAACATTGTCCCTGCTCACTGCAGGAGGGTTGGACTAAATGAACTTTAAGTTCCCTTCTAACCCAATACATTCTATGATTCTATGATTCTTATTTGGACATAATAGTTTCTTTTGGCAAGTAAACTAAACAGTATCACCTTTCTGTTACACAGGGAAAAAATGTTGAAATATCAACTGAATAGCTAAATAAACTCATTTATTTCCTACCATCAGTAACAGTCCTAGAATTCAGCTTTGTTTAAAACTATGTATTTTTTGTTCTATTTAAATGTGTTTCCCACTTCTTTCTATGTAAGTAACAGTAACTTAGAAAGTCCTTTCTAAACCCTCATTCTGTAACAAGCACAGCCAGGTGCTCACACAGTTCAGGGTATGTGCTTGTAAAGATAAATCTGCATGCCTCAAGTGCGTTGTAAAACAGCCAAATTACTTCAACACTCATAAATTGTAAGTATATCTTTATGATCTTTAATAATTATTGGATAAGAAAAGGAATCTACTGTCAGCTAAAAAAGTTTGGTTTCATTCAATGTAAAAATAAGATTTAAACATTTAGACAATTTTACTTAATCCCTAGGATACTGAGTATACTAATCCTCATTTGTGTTTCCGCCATGTCATCTTGACCCAAGCCATGCCTCCTGTAATGAAAAGAGATTTAACTGCAGAGTTCAAACTAACAATTTATTTGAACAACACGTGCAGATCCAATACGTCACCATTGCAGGTTTTATGGATACAATGGCGAAATGCCCTATTGCAGTTTTGAAAACAAGACTGCACTATTACAACCACAAGAGATTCACAAAATGCGCTATTGCAAATACAACAGAGTCACAAAATTCACTTTTACAGCCCACAGGCAATTCACAAAACTCAATATTACCGCCCATAGGCAATTCACAACAACTTGCAGGGTACTCACAAAATTCACTATTGCAACTCACAGCCGGTTCATGGGACACACTATCACAACTCACAAACCATTCAAAATACCACAAGTGTGTTAGTCAATCACCTGCCAATTAATGCCTGCCAGATATTCACTTACCCCTCCAGGTCAGGGATCCCACATAAGTTACCTTTGCCGGCATCCTGACCAACAGGGAAGGATCTTGTTGCCTGCTGCTGCATGGTTGGAGAAGTAGCTCCCCATTTCCAGCCTGAATCTTACGGATTTTATACCCTGATCTATGTGACACCAGGCAGGAGTGTGCCAGAGTGGATTATACCACCTGGGGTGTTTATCACCCCTTATCTTTATTTATTCATGGGTGAGGTTCCCTTCTGTATGCTCTATCTTTTGCATATCTTACCTTTATCTTACTCTTAGGCAACTAAATGGTGGTTTGATTGGGATTTAGGGTGTATTAGTTGTTGAGGGATTTCAGGGCTCACCTTAGGTGTTGGTTCTTTGAATGAGGCAGCACTGCCCTGTTTAGTTTGGGGCTTACCAGACAACTCAGGGCTGAGCGATCTACACAGAGTTCTCTCTGCAGAGATAGGACCTCAAGGCAATCCAAGGCTGAGTTGCTCTTGCAACCCCACCACTAGTCGCCTGGTGCACTACACATTACCGAAACCTGTTTAAACTGTGAGATGGACCAATCCTTACACCTCCCCATGAATGGGAAGAATGATTGGACTTAAACTGTTTTCTGTGAACTTAGACTGAACAATTTTATGGTCAGCGGTGGCTGTTAGATCTTGTAGTTTGCCTTCTTATGTCATTTGCCATAGAATTCCATCAATTTACTCCTTTCACATGTGTTTCACTGCAGTTTGTCTTATTCATAAATCCTCAGGAGATGGAAAATCCATCAAATATCTGCCCCTTTCCTTAAATGCCCAATCAGGTTCATCAATAAAAAAACCCATGCCATGATTCTAATCAATGTTACCTAGTTTTACAAAGCAACAATATTTTTTTCATGTCTTTCATGAGCTTTAACTACTTTTGTTTTCTCCCCATGAGAGTTCTTACATGACAGAAGTCACAATCTGAACTACTTACTGCCTGAAGGGCAGAACTCAGAGAGTTCTGGTCAGTGGGGCAGAGTCTAATTGGAGGCCTATGTCTAGTCACATTCCTCAGGGGCTGGTTACTGGGTCCAGCTCCGTTCAATGTATTCATCAGTGTCCTGGATGATGGGACAGAGTGTACCCTCAGCAAATTTGCTGATGATACAAAGCTGGGAGGAGTGGCTGACACACCAGAAGGCTGTCCTGCCATTCGGTGCAACCTGGACAGGCTGGAAGGTTGTGTGGGGAGAAACTTAGTGAAATTCAACAAGTGCAAATGTAAGGTACTGCATCTGGGGAAGAACAACCCCATGTATGGTAGGATGGGAGCTGACCTGCTGGAGAGCAGCTCAGGGCAAAAGGACCTTCTAGTGGTAAGCAGGCCAAGCATGAGCCAGCAATGTGCCCTTGTGTCCAAGAAGGCCAATGGCACCCTGGGAAGCATTAAGAAGAGTGTGGCCAGTAGGTCGAGGGAGGTTCTCCTCCCCCTCTACTCTGCCCTGGTGAGACCACATCTGGAATACTGCATCCAGTTCTGGGCCCCCCAGTTCAAGAAGGACAAGGAACTACTGGAGAGAGTCCAGCATAGAGAGTCCAGCATAGAGCCACTAAGATGATGAGAGGACTCGAGCATTGGAGGTTCAATCTGAACATGAGGAAAAATTTTTTACTGTAAGAGTGACAGAGCACTGGAACAGGCTGCCCAGAGAGGTTGTAGAGTCTTCTTCTCTGGAGACATTCAAAGGCCACCTGGACACGTTCCTGTGCAACCTCATCTAGGTGATCCTGCTCTGGCAAGGGGGTTGGACTAGATGATCTTTGGAGGTCCCTTCCAACTCCTAATATTTTGTGATTCTGTGATCTCCCACATGAGGAAAGGCTGAGAAAGCTGGGTCTGTTTAGCCTGGAGAAGAGGAGATTGAGATGAGATCTCATTAATGCTTATTAATATCTAAAGGGCAGGTGTCAGGAGAATGGGACCGGACTCTTCTCAGTTGTGCCCAGCAACAAGACAAGGGGCAATGGTCACAAGCTAGTACACAGGAGTTTCAACTTTAACATAAGGAAAAAACTTCTTCTCAGTGAGGGTAACAGAGCACTGGAACAGGCTGCCCAGAGAGGTTGTGGAGTCTCCTTCTCTGGAGACATTCAGAACCCACCTGGATGTGTTCTTGTGTGATCTTCTGTAGATGATCCTACTCTAGCAGGGGGTTTGGACTAGATGATCTTCAGAGGTCCTTTCCAACCCCTACCATTCTGTAATTCTGTGACTTTTTGACTAACTATGTAGGGTAGTTTGCCCAGGTCTTTTCAGGTTCATTGTGTAAGCAAGGTGCAGCATCTTTGTAACTCATCTCTTTATTGTAGTCTGTGTACTGCATATTTACAGGAAAAAATTTCAATTGTATAGAGTGCATCACAAACCTCCTGCCTGACTTTAGGCAAGTCGCTTAGCCCATTAAGTTATATTTCCCACTTCTTCATCCAAAAAGGTGAGATAATAAAACTCACGAGTAACTACAGAGCATAAATATGCTCCTTGTTTTCTGAAATTATAGTAATAACAATATTTGAAATTTGATGCTATTGGATTGAATATAAATGATGGGCTAAATAGGGCCATTAACTTTACTGTTCAGTTGATTAAGAGCCTACCACTATAACATGTACCTGTTGTGGGTTAGTAAATTTACATATATTTAACTTTTTTATCTGTAACTCCTAAAGTAGGGTGTATTTCAGTTCTCTTAGTCACCGAGAATTTGCAATTATTTTTGCTCCTCTTTCTTGTCCTTCCCAGAGCTCTTTCTAGTAACATTCTGCCCAGAAATTAATCTCATGTTGCATCAAAATCTTTTTTTTTAAGAAGACCAGTATTGCTTAACTTATAGCTGTGAGTTGCCTACCCATGCAGTTAAAATTACATTGATCTATTTAGCTGTCATGCTTCATTTCAAGCTCATGTCTAATTTCCTTGCCAATTTAATCCTTAAGACTATGTCAGTGTGACTATTTCCAGATATATACTTCCATTTAAGCACCTGAGTTGCAGATTATATTCAGATACTTTTTTTTCCTAATATGAATAGAAAAGAGAGCAGTGTTTTTGATGCTTCTTTTCTCGAGATGCCTTTATGTGATCAATGAAGATACAATTTGATTGGGTAAACTTGAATCCAACAACCTCTTCACCTATTCTAAAACTTGTGCCTGTTGTTAGTGTTGATACATTCACGAGCAGATCTTCCTTGCTCAGAGGTTCTGCCCCAAAACAAACATGGTGAACTGGACCTGAGTCTTGAATATTCCAAATGATGCTTTAATAACTTGGGCTATGAAAAATAAAGGACTGCTACCACCTTTCCCCCCTCCCCCCTCCTGCCATTTTACTAACTATTCTGGAGCTCTTTTGGGGTTCTGGGAGGGAGGGAAATTACCAAGAGTTTTTCCAAATGCTTTATGACTATGTGTGAATTTTTTTTCCCAGATTTTTATTTAGCTGATATTATTCACCAAATTTGATCCAAACTTGCAAATGTTGTTTTGTTAAACATAAAGTTTTGGGGTTTTCTGGAAAATGAAACTAGCTTGTCCATCCTATCACCATATGCAAAAGGTTTAAACCAAGACGGAACAGATGTGATCTAGCTTAATCCAAGGTCTATTGAAAACGTTAGGCATTGGATCAAGACCTGATTAGAAAAGTCTTCCTGACAGAGTCTTTTAAGGTACAGAACAGAGTCACCTAATGAGACATAGAATCATTGTTTCTTTGGCTGTCTGAAACTAAACTGAACATAGCAGTAAATAGAAACAGTTTATCCATACAAAAAGCAGCTAATTGTTCTATTAAAAGGAATTGATAACTTAGTGAATTTTAAAGTTTGATGTTGGCTCATTGCTTTAAATTAAAGTTGTTTAGAGATTGTGCCTGTGGCAGGCCAAAAAGAATATATTGATCTGTGTGTAAGTAGAGTGTTCCTCATGGATTTTGAACTGGATGCAGAGATGGAATGAGGCAGAGGCTTGCAGATTAGAACTAGCTTTTTAATATTTTTTGCAAGCTGTTTTTAGAAACATCACAAGAAACATAAAATCAGGTATGTTTGTTAAGTGAGGCAGTATGATTTGCAAACAAACATGTGGGGCAAACAAAATTTCAAAGCTGATCATGCAGAAATGCCCAGTTTGAGTTGTCCAGTTTGCACATACTGAGAGCATAACTGCATGCACACGTCTGCTTTTCCCAGCCCATGAACACAGACATAATTATAGAAGCTTATATAAACTTAAAGTAATGTGATAGTATTCTAAATATAGATTTTATATGTCTGTAGCATGTCTGTAACCATATAGATTCCTATATGAGTAAATCTATGATGAAAACTGTCCTGTAATTTCCTGAGTCACATTTGAGAATTGCTTTCTCTTTCAGGAAGAACTGGTTAGTACAGCTGGAGTTGAGCTAGTGATTTTTCTTTTGAGCCAGATTAAGTTCTGATGATGCCATGCAACCATTCCTTCCTAGCTTTACTGTCCATGCAGTATGTTTTGTCAGTGTTACCTAGTTTGAATCATTTTGGATTACTGTCAGTCAGTGAACTTGTCTCCCTGGAAAACACATCTTTTAAAAATTGAAAAGTTCATATGATGGAGGAATGCCTTAAATATGGGTTTCATATAGGGAGAATTGTTAGCTTCCAGATCTCATTCCTCAACTAGAACCTAACTGTCATCTGGGCTCCCAGGAAAATCCTCTGTCTCTTTCTCAGCCACTTGCATCTTAAGAGGTTGAGAAGCTGAAGTGAAACAGCTTGAAGGCACTGGCCTGGAAACTTTAGTGGTGTCTGTGCTGTGCCAGGCATCAGGAGTTGTACTGATAGCAGAGAAATTAAAGTAGGACCTAAACCACCCAGAACTACACTGCTGGAGAACATGAATCATTGTTTAGGCTCAAAGCTCACCTTAGACAGATGCAAAATCTAACACCTTTGACCAAGAAACCAATGGTTCACAGCAAACAGCATAGTATCAGAGTGGAGAACAGAACGCTTGGACTGAAGGACCATGCTGGTGAGAAAACATGGGGAGTGAGTTGAGGAAGGAGGTGATAGGAAAAGACTACAATGAACTGTGGCCTTGCAAGTAGCAGCTGGTGCAGACAGTTCCCCCTCTCCTTGTTACTTGAGGTCAATGGTTAGTCAAACCAGCATTCTGAATTTCAGAAGTTCTGCAGTACTTGTTATGTTCAAGTTATGGTTAAGGATCAGAGAAAACTTTGAAATAAAAGATCAAGCTGAATTCTGGTCTGAGACAAAGTAATGATTGTAAACACTTTTAGTTTAATGTGTGGTTTGTCTCTTGAGATATAAGTTTTTGTGGAAGTGCTTAGAATACTTCATTTAGAAAAACAGAATATTCTTTGTAAAGTTGATCACTTTCTATACAGTTCTATCAGATATTTCCTTAATTATATTGTGAGTTAAATACTTGATCATGTGAATGCAACACTTACTATTTTGTGTGTGCATGCCTGGTGTTTATGTGAATAAATGAAGAGTGTACAGTTCTGTTGTTTCCTTTGAATATGCCTCCGTTTTAAAATCTGGCTTTCACCTCTCAATGGTCAGCCAGATTCCACTTCAGGAATCAGTAAATTTGACAAAAGATGCTGTTTTGGCAAACATTCTAGTTTTCACATTTATTCATACTTAGCAGAATAGAGAAGATAATAATGGGGCATAGATTTTTATGTTGGTAGTATTTACCTTTGCTGCTTTCCTAGATTGCTAGAATAAAGACTAGTGTTGCAGTTCCTGAAAGGGAATTTTTACTTCCTGACTACTCACAAATCAATGTCCCCACAGTATGATTTAATAGTTGTTTTTGTATAACTGCATGGCAATGTTAGATTGGAAATGCCATTTTAACTTAACATTCAAGTACTTCTATAATAGTGACACTGCAGGCAAAACTACTAGGGGGAAACAGGAGAAACTGGAAGAGTAGCTCAGGATTTAATAGAAAATGTTTTAATTCTGACTTAATTTTATGTCTTTCAAAGTGTTGGCTGGTGTGGAGATACCTTGGAATTTTCCTTCCACTTGACTTTAAGAAAGCAAGCAATACCATGTTTACTACTCTAGCATGACTTTTAGATGCTTACTGCATCTTTCCATGATTTTGCATTTTATTTCATAGAATTGTAGAATCACAGAATCATAGAATGGTTTGAGTTGGAAGGAGCCTTAAAGATCATCTGGTCCAACCCCCATGCCATGGGCAGGGACACCTCCCACTAGACCAGGTTGCCCAAAGCCCCATCCAGCCTGGCCTTGCACACTTCCAGGGAGGGGGCATCCACGACTTCCCTGGGCAACCTGTGCCAGTGTCTCACCATCCTCACAGCAAAGAATTTCTTCCTAATAAAAATCTAAAATCTACCAAATCTAAATCTAAATCTAAAGTCTAAATCTACTCTCTTCCAGTTTAAAACCATTCCCCCTCGTTCTATCACTATCCGCCTTAGTAAAAAGTCCCTCCTCAGCTTACCTCTTTAGGTACTGGGAAGCCGCAATAAGGTCTCCCCAGAGACTTCTCTTCTCCAGGCTGAACAGCCCCAGCTCTCTCAGCCGGTCCTTGTAGGGGAGGTGCTCCAGCCCTCTGATCATCTTCATGGCCTTCCTCTGGACCCACTTCAGCAGCTCAATGTCCTTCTTATACTGGGAGCCCCAGAACTGGATGCAGAACTCCAGGTGGGGTCTCACAAGAGCAGAGGGGCAGAATCACCTCCCTCTAGGAGATTTTTCTGTCAGGTGTCCTCAAATATCACTTGTTAGTTTGTTGGGGTTTTTTTTTCAGTAAGGGAAGTTTGCAGTGAGTTGTTATATTGTGAGGCATAGCTTATACTTCTAATTTCCAGGTATTTTCAGAGATCGGTATTTTTTTCCCCAGGTTTACACAGTCATGAATCAAAATGTTTTATTGAGTGTATTTAGAAACTGTAAGTCTAAGTCTTATCTGACTATTGGAAACCAATATTATGCTGTGCATCAGATCCAATAAAATATAATGATGTATTATGATTCTATAACATAATTTTGTATTACACCTGCATATCACATGTGAATTTATATTATATGGACATAACAATCTTGGTACAAGTTATCTGATGTTAAACTGTAGTGAGAGAAGAATTAGGTGGTTTCAGTGTTATAATTTATAAGCAAAGGTGATACACAAAATTCAGAAATCTGAATATTTAGTGTTTAAAATGCTAACTTTTTTTTACAAAGTGTTGTACAAAGCAAATTATTCTAAGTGGAAAGAAAGCTAAGCCCTGGTATCATATTGCATTTTTTATCTGCTCATGTTTGAGCAGTATTTATGTGCAGTTATAATTATCTGTGATACCAAAGGCAGAAAAAAAATCATTGTTTCTTTATAAACAAGATTTTAAATGTTGGGTACATTCATGGAATTTACATGCTCTGATGGTACATGGTGATTACAGTGTTGAAGATAAATGCCTTAGAAAGTTGTGGATAATTTTTAAACTCAAGATGAAGGAATTAAACAAATGTTGTCTTATTTACAGTAAAGCATATCCTCAATAAAAGTGCTCTGCTCTTTTTTGAAGACTTAAGTTCTATTTTCAGGAGCTTTGTCATATAGTTATTATAAATTTAGTGTAACTAATGAGAAGTAATGATCAGTAATCAACTTAAATGTACTGTAAAGTATGCAACCTAATATATGAAAGACAAAATTTAAGCATTCCAATGCATGGTACACATTGAGTATATTGACTGATAATTACAGAGAGATATTTGTAGAGACTCTTTAAAAAGTCAAGAGGTAAGATCTAAACCTCAATGATAATTTAGGAAATTTCTGACTTCTGACTTCTAGTGCTTAATGTCTCTACCTGATGAGTATTTAGTAGTTCAAAATTTACTTTTGTATTTGAGTAGTCTAACCATTACCACCATCTAGTAAAAATAAATAAATCATATGAACCCTCTTTTGGGAGGAAGGACTACATATTGGTTTGCTCATCATACTGGAATAATAGCTGATTTCCACTTCATTGCTGCTTTTAGCTACTTAACTAGCAATACCTATGGGCCAAAGACACCAATCCAGGCAGCAATGTGATTATACTTAATTCAGGAGTTATTTTGGGGTGCAGATGTAATTGGTGTATAACTCACACAGGCTTTGAAAGACTTAGGATTTTTGATCATATGTTTGCTTCTTCCACCGGTCTCATATTTCCATATTTCTCTATTTCCTAAATACTCCAACTGTGAAACGTAATGACTGAGGCATGCTGGCAGAGAAAACAATTTTGTCCTGAACTTTAAGCTATAATGGATATAAAGCTCATTTACCAGTGGTTTTCTCCCACTGGTAACATTCAGCCTATAATGAAAAGGAGATTGAACAGCTTCACAGCTATGTAGTTGCAAGAGAGCTATGTAACAGGAAAAAAGGCAAATCTTTATGACAACATTCACCAGAGTATGTAACACTCTAATGTGACCGCTCACAATACAGGATATGACCTAAATTATGTTTTCTAATGCTATTGCATCTATTTGACAAAAATGAGAAAATATGTACAGCTAGTTCTTCTTTCCTTTATACTACTTCATAGGCTGAAAAGATGGATTTAAGCCATGTAAGTTGTGATTATGTTATCTATGATGCTGAAATGTATTTTGTCTGTGTAAACAAGAAGGTAAGTTTAAATTTATGCTTTTTTTCATTTTTCTGTTTGCTAATTTTATGTATTAGATCTTATTGTCCAGGCCTCCACCCAGGTTTCTTTGGCATATTTTTCTTCAGCAACTTTAATTTGTCCTAGACATCTATAATGAGGGCATGTGTCCTCTATATATTGTATACTAAAGGAGATTCTGTGCAACAGGACATGCTCAGAGTGCCTTACACTGTCATTTTGGATGAGAATGAATTAATTAATTTAGGATGCAGGGATATAATCCATACAGCTCTGCTAAGAGTTGCTTCCTTTATTATGTAGACTGACAGTGCGCTGAGCGAGGAACTGGCTGAATGGCAGGGCTTGAAGAATTGCGGTTTATGGGGCTGCATCTGGCTGGTGACAAGACACCAGCAATGTTCCCCCAGACTCAATTCTAGGTTCAGTTCTATTCAATCCTTTTATCAATCATCTGGAGGCAGGAGTTGAAAGCACCCTTAGAAAGTCTGCTGGTAACACTAAACTGGAAAGTGCTGTTGTTGCTCTTGAGGGACAAGAGGCCTTGAAGAGAGATCTGGATAGATTGGAGCATTGGGAAATCACCAATGGCATGAAATTTAACAAGAACAAATGCATCTGGGATAGACTAGCACTGGACAGAAGTCTAAATTGGGAGGTGAGTGACTGGAGAGCAGCCCTGCAGAAAGAGATCTGCGGGTGCTTTTGGACAGGGGGCTCAACACAAGCCAGCAGTGTGCCCTGTCAGCCAAGAGGGCAAACTACATCCTGGGGTGCATCAAACACAGCATACTTATCCAGCCCATCAAAAGAGGTGATTGTCCCATTGTATTTAGCACTGGTGCTATTGTCTGTGCTTCTGGGCCCCACCAGTTAAAGAGGATGTTAAGGTACTTGAACATGTCACAAGGAGGGCACGACAGCTGGTGAAGGGGCTAGAAGGCATGTCCTCTGAAGAGTGGATGAGGACTTGTGGTTTGTCTAGTTTGGAGATGAGGAGGCTGAGGGGAAATCTCACTGCTTTCTACAGCTTCCTGAGGAGAGGAGGCTTCCTGAGGGAGGTACCCAGTGCCAGGATGCATGGGAATGGCACTGCACCCAGTACCAGAATGCATGGCACTCTGTCAGAGGAGATTCGGCCTCAAAATGAGGAAACATTTCATTACTGAGAGAGAGGGTAGTCAAACCTTGGAACAGCTTTCCTGGAGAAGTGGTTGATGCCCCATGCCTGTCAGTGTTTAAGAGGAATTTGGACAAACACCCCTAATGGCATGCTTTAACTTTTGGTCAGCCCTGAATTGGTCATAATGTTGGACTAGATGGTTGTTGTAGGCCACTTCAGCTGAACTCTTCTGTTCTATTCTAGTCTATACTGTTCTGTACTATTCCACTCTTCTTCGTGAAGAATACTCCTTGTGCTCTTCAGCTAAATTATTTCAAAACTTTTGGAGGTGAGCAGTACCTATTTATTGCCTGTAGATTTTTTTTTCATCCTTGTACTCATTTTTAGAAAAATCTGAGACCATGGAAAAACGTGCTCAAACAAAAGAGCCTGAGAACAATACTCTCTCAGATCAAAGGTCCATCTAGCCCAGTACTAAGTCTCCGAAGTTGCCAACCATTAATGTCTAAAGGAGAGCATATGAGCAGTGCAGGTCTACTTCTGTCAGGGTCCTGGGGGTGCTCACAGGACTCAAGGGCTGGGACTGGTCTCCCCTGAAACCCCCACCCCTACTGTCTCCTGCCAAGAGCCCAGAGGACGTGTCTCAGCTCAGCCTGGAGCCTTCAGTTCCTGTCTGATCAATGGTGTAGGTGTGCCTGTCTCTGCCCACGTACTCTTGGATGGGCCTGAGACCTGCCCTGCAGTGAGCTCCTCTCCTGGATGGAGCCCTCAGACCTACATCAAAGCTTGTCGCTAGACGTCTGTAGCATAACTATTCTATTCTCTTCTGTTCTGCTCCATTCTATTACATTCTATTCCCTGCGATCACCATGAGACGAATAAGGATGAGACTGTTACTGCCTGCAGTGCCAGAGGTTTCTTAGCTCCCAAAACACTTTCAAGGACGTAAAACACTAAAGTTACAAATGGAAACAGGAATTTAATTTATTTTTCTGAATCTGTTTCTGAGCTGCTGCTCACAAGCAATAACACAATTCTCATGTGTAGCCAGGTCAGGCCGATGTATTCTTCAGCTTAGTTTGGAAGAACATTCCTTGCAATCTAGCAAAGGCAAGTCACAGAGATACAGAAAGCAGCAGCAGGCACACAGGCCAAGCTCTCCCTGTTTCCTGGAGTGAGAATGTGAAGAAAGAGGGTCAGGACGGACCACAAAAGCAGAAAAAGAGGAGGTGTGTGGTACTGTGGGGTATTTTTCAAAGTATGAGATGTAGCGATGGCAAGCACACTTTTTGCCTTCCAACACTTGCTCTGCTGCTGTGCTTCTTGGCCAGAGATGTAGGAAAAGCACTCTTGTGCACTTACATTGCACTCAGTGAGAGCTGGAAAGCAGCAGCTCTGGATGCTGCAGCAAGCCTGGAGCCCTTCCAAGCCTAGGCTGTTCTGCAGAAGCAAGAACCCCTGGGAAAATGGAGCCAAGGGAAGGGCAGAGCTCGCTCGTGCTACAAACCTGCACTGGGCAAGAGAGCCTGAGGGAGCCAGGGCACAAGTGGCACCTTGGAGGTGCAAGAGCAGCAGGAGAGGATGGAGCTGAAAGGGCCTGGAGGAGCCCTGCCAAGGGGCTGTGCTCAGTGCTACACAGGACAAGAAGCAACCCCTGGGGCCCACCGTGAGGGCCCCCCCTGGGAGTCTAGAAAGCTTCCATCCCCTGGATGTGGGGCACAAAGGCAACCTTCACAGAGCATGAGCAGCAGGCAGTAACCCAGCCAAAATGGACCAGAGGAGCACTTAGCAAGGGGCCCTGCTCAGTGTTGCAGAGGAAGGCAAAAAAACCCTGGGGACCAGTATCAGTCTGCCCCGGGAGAAAATTCCTTCCTGACCCCAGTGCTGTCAATTGGCTATTCTGTGAGCATGTGAGCAAGACCTGTCCCCACATCCCACAGGCTCGTCGTGCCTCCCAGGAGTTGTCCAAGCCCTATTCTCCCTCTCCCTGGAACTGTCTCAGAGGCTTCCAAGAGTGGCAAAAGGCCTCCAGCCTGATCGACCTTGGGGGAAGAATCCTTCCCACACCTGACGGGACACTGGTGCGTGCTCCAAAGCACTGGGACCCCGTTCAACATCTCTGCATCCCATTTTCTTACTGCTGCTGCCCCTGTCTCTGCAGGGGATGAGGATAGCGAGCTCTGCAGTGCTTCTCAGAAGGCATTCCCTTGGTCTTGCTCCTGCTATCCAGCTGAAAAAGCCTGGTAGCCTCGGACACCTGCAGCGGTTGGTGGCTCTTCTCATCTCCTGAGGGGCTTCCATCTGTTCCCTGATAGCTGAAGCAGGATTTTCATCCATCAGATAGGCTTTGAATGGGGCCCTGCCAGAATCTGGCCTTGCAGTGGAGATCCTCCAGCAGCCTTGTCCAGCCTCCAGTCTTCCTTCCTCAGACCCTTCCAAGTAATTCCACCAACTCCTCAAGGAATTCCTCTTGGATGTCTTTGGGCTGCCCCCAGGCCATCTCTTGCCATGGGACATGGGACAATGCTCCTTTTTGTCCTTCCCTAGGGCATTGTGACTGCTGTGTTGCCAGATGGTATCACTGTGAGATGGGAGTGACAGGACCCTCCATACGCAGTCCTGCCCGACACGTCTCCACCCAGCATCTTTCGGAGTAAGGCCTTTGGGGTGCTGGCCCCAAGGCAGTCCCTGTGCCCAGGAGGCCCAAGGGATGTCTCTGCCTTTGGTGGTTCACTGGGCTGTGCCTGCCTTTGGTGGTGCACTGGGTACAGCTGCTGGGTATCCCTAATGCGTCCTCTGCCACTCATCTCCTCACGACAAAACTTGAGCTGTTCCTCTTCTCTCAGGCCATGACAGAAACCAACCCTGCAGCCCAAAGACCATCGCTATTAGCTGTCCCCTCTCTGCACCTTAGCTAGCATCCATGAGTCCCCACAGCAAGAAGGACTAGGGACTTGATCTGGCTGAACACAAACCTTTTTCCAGGGGTGCAGGGGGGTTGATTTTGGCAGCCACAGCCTGGAGGAAAGCCAAAGTGTAACCAGAGCCATAAGTTGGGATGGTCAGTACCAAGAGACTGCCATGGTAGTAAGACAGGCTTTGAAAAACAAGTGAGTGGATGTTACACTGGTTAGTGGAAAGATTGATTGGTTTTGGACCTAGAACTTTTAGATCTGTGCCTAAAGCACAGCCAGGCAAATGACAACTCTTCCAAACTGTAAAAATAGCCAATAGCTGTTATTGGCATTACTTCCCCCTGTCCCACTGAAACCAAGCTGCACAACAACTCTATCAAACATGCCCATTGCCCGTGTTTATACAGAATACAAAACACGCTTCAGCTACAGGGCAGAACATTCAGAGCTTATTTGTGACTTTAACATTTCCAAGAGTTATTTGCCTACCACAATTTATGGGAAGATGTTCATATCTTAGATAAAACCCTGGCAAATCTTCTCCTTTAGGATTTAGTACTGAAAGAATAAGGGAGGTATTATTCTTGTTATTTTGCATGTTGGTGCCAAAATTGGTATGTAGCTTCAGACTATGTAAATAAGGACATTTTTACCATAGACATTCATTTGGTGGTGGTGATGCTAGAAGTGAAAGAAAGGGGTTTGGTTTCCTCTGCATGAACTTTGCAGAGACAGAGAACATGCATGATTTCCTCACCATCTCTTACCAATGCACCAAGGGACATTTACTACAACATTATTTATGGTGAGGTCTTGTTCTTGGAAAGAAGTCCTAAACTGTTTTGTTGACCATATTCTTCATCTTACTTCAATAATTCATTTCCTTCTTTGGCCTTCATCCTTGATACCTTTTTTGAAAGTGATGGCAGCCCTCTCAGACTTTGTCTTGCTCCTTCCAGTCATTGTCTTCTTCTGTAGGCCCTTCTTACCCCTAATCAACTGTTTAGTCTTTGTTTACCTTCATCCCAGATGGCATTTGTCTTTCTTGAACCCAAGGAAAGAGACATGTCCCTAGTGGTACAGCTGTGTTCTCACCAGGGCATTGCACAATGCTTGCCTTTCCTATTGAAGTATCTTGCCTGACACACAAAAATGCATTTGCCTGTATACCATTCATGGCTCATGGTCACTCTGTGATCTACCCATGCCTCCAGGAACTTTTGCCTACTCCAGTGTTTCCATTGGAGCAGGAACTCATTGCGCTCCAGCTGACATCGTCTTGCCTATTTCTACCCTGCAGTTCTTCATGTAGGCTTTGTTGGTGTAGAGGATGTCTCGTCTGTCAGAGCTTCAGCTGATAGTGAGGATGGGGGCCATAAGACTATATAATGAGATAAAGCTTTTTCTGCCTCAATAATGCCATAGAATCCAGAATATGATGTAGACAAGGAATCCTACATTTTTTGAATGATGGTTTTCTGGAGTCTAAATTCAAAAGACTTGACCATGAACTTCTTTTTTTCCTACATTTGGTGACAGCAAAGCATGAAGGATGGAGCCTGAGAGATGCATTAAGAGTTTTCACCCATCAGTAGCTTGCTGGAGTCATGCTCTACACAGTCACCACCAGCAGATCCAGCCCTCCACCAGCCAGCGGAAGTGGTCAGGCAGTTGGACTAGATAATCGTTGTAGGTGCATTCCAACTCAACTGTTCTGTTCTATTCTAATTTTAAAACATCTTCATTTACATCTTCCTTATATCTTCTTTCAACATAATGTGTCTGCCCAGCTCCCTCCAAACTTTTTCATCAGCAAGAAGCACTTTTTCTTTTATCAGTTTAATTCTGTCCTTCCATTCTAGCATTAGTATTATGGCTATATTCCACAGGCCATGTGAGATGGGCACCTGACAATAAGACAGCCTTTGTGAAATCTCTGTTATATATTGGTTCTCTGATGTACACTGGAAATGGCTCCCTGAACTATGAAATCTGGTCCAGGCTGGCTCATAGAGACAAAATGAATTATTCTTTCCCCTACAGTCATAATGTGTCCAAGACCAGCAGAGGTTAAGAAACTGGGTTTGTTTGGCAGATGTTTCTTGTTATTCTGCTAGTTAAGTCAACAATAAGTATTCATAATCGTAGGGAGACTTGGAGGTCATAGAAATTACAGGGCAGGCAGAATAGCTCATGCACAAATAGCTTAAAAGGAAAGTGATCTTTTGGGGATATTTTTTCCCCTCCTTTTATTCTGCTTGTCCTAGGGGCTTGTCACCAATCAGTAACATTGTGCATTGGCTTCACCCCTTGGTTCTAGCTGCAGCGTTCAAGGACCTGAATGGCACAAACTCTGTTTTACTGTTGCAGGGGTGATATTCTTCTGTAGTTTGTCTTATGATCAGCTTTCAGTGCTTTCTGTAAGTATTAAAACACTTTTTTCAGCAACTAGTTTAAAATAAATGGTTGGAATACTTGCATTCTTAAGAGAGTATGGGCAGTGTTTGTGGAATAAAGACAGCAGTTGTTGTGAGGCAGCACGCGATGTAATGCAGTCTTTTGTGACCTTACCAGTATAGGGAAATTAATTAGATTCTTGCTTTCTGGCCTTCCAAAGTGTATCCTTGCTGAGCAAGACATGGAGCTGGCAGGGAAAAGTACTGATCTGAAGAGGAAAAAGAGATTTAGAGAAATCATCAAAGAGCTAGTTTGTGTGCTTGTGGCTGGGATGTTAATGACACTTGAAGGATGTCTGCAGGTAATTCTCTCAATAGAGTACCACTGGACCTTACAAATGTGGGGCACTCTCATTTTGTTACCCCTTATGCAGTAAAGAACAGTATGATACAATGATCAGCTGGGTGAGACTGACAGGAAGAATAAAGCAGTACTGAAAGACAAATAAAGCAAGAGCTTTACAGAGAGAAAAAAAGCAACCATGAGGCAATGAAAAGCCATGAGACAGTAACTTTACTAAAAAAGCTGAATTTCCATACAAAAAATCCTTACTCAGACATAACAGTACTAATATATACCGAATAAAGCATTGACTGAAGAGGGTAAAGATGAGAAAAGTATGATAAAATATTCCTACTATCACTTCTGGTGAAAAAGAAAAGGGAATGAGACATTGTTGGTGCTAACGATACCTAAAACACTGCAGCAGCTGATAAAGTATTTGAAATACTGTGACCCTAGAAGAAATGTTGGCAGTGTTTTTATCTGAACCCAAGAAACAGAAGGAGGAATAGATGCCTGCCTTACAGTCGCATACTCTGGCATCCACATGTACTTTTGGAGATATAAAAGATTGCTTAATGAGAGACAGAAACATATATGGGGCAAATGATTCCAGCATACGGGAGATGCTGTTGAAAGAGACAAAAAAGTTTCTTCAAATGGCAAGCACAGCTGAATTGTCTAGGAAAAGGATCAAAACAGTGTTATTAGTGCAGAACAAGTTCACAGAGTCAAACCAATGGAAATTGGGAAGCAAGACAGAGACAGATGGACCAGGAATGCAGGAGTCATGGTGCAGGGTGGGTACTGAGAAAAACAATTCAGAAGACGGAAAGAGAACTGTCTGGCTCCTGCAAAAACATGGAAAAAGCAGAGGGCATAGCAAGACTTTCTGTCCAGTGTGTTGCAGCTCAGGAAATATCAGAAATGATAATGGAGATGGAGAACATGGAAATTACAGTTAAAAGAAAGATGTCTTTTGGCTGCCTTGCATAGGTCCGGAGAATTTAATTGCACAGCAGGATGCAGAAGGACACTGGCTGGTTAGTGCCAATTTCAATCTGGAGGATTAGAATCTGGTATTCATGATGTAGGTATTTGAAGTCAAAGAGCAAATGCAGCCTGTAGAGAAGAATCCTGAAAATCAAGAGATGTTACATGTGCTATATTGTAATTTCCTGAGCATGACAGAGAGAGTGGTCACTGTGTGCTTTCTCAATAATTTTCAGAAAATGTAAGATCATATTTCAAGGAACCAGAAACACAAAAATCAAGCGGAAGTCAGAAATAAGCCCCCATATAGTGAGATTACTAAAAGACAGTTTTGTTCATAATGGCAGAGTAATGACAAAAAGTTGATAACTAGAAACTATGTCATTATATCATTATATTGAAACTTTCAGAGAATGACACAGATACCCAGTTAATTCTGAGGAAAATTTGGAGTAAACTGATGATCTTCATTTAGCCAAATCACTAAATATATAGTTGTAAAGAAGTTGCTACTTATCACTACTAATAGACAATAGACTGTATAATCTATCATCTGTTTTAACATCACTGTTTGTGAGACTGAGACTGAGTTTTACCACCTTGTGGTAATTGAGTCCATGAGCCATGTGACAACACTGACTAGACTTTTTGGAAGATAATCGCCTCATATAAATGCTTTTAGCCTGTGCCCAGGATCTAAGGTGTTCCAGTGTAAATTGAAGCTGGGAAGGATTCCCAGACATGTGTCTTGAAGCTGGTGACAGAGCTGTTGAAAATTAATGATCTGACAAAAGAGACAGTCATTGTCACTATGTAATAAGCAAAGTATGAGATTTGATGTAAACATATAGAACTTGAGAAAAACTGTGTTGTCCCCTTAATTGACATCTAGGGAGACGGCATCAAGTCGGCACAATTAGGAAAGCACTCAAAATGAGAGAGTCTGATCACTTTTAGCCATAGTGATTTTTTACTAGCATTATCAGAGGACTTTAAAACAGTGAGGAAAATCAGAAGGTAGGGACTGTTCCTAAGACTCTGTAGGGTAGCAAAAGTGACATTATTTTGTTCTGAAGGAGGTTAGGAACAGTGCTAAGGCAAACCAAGCAGCCCAGAACATTTACTTCAAGACAGGAAATGAAAAGGAAACCCAAAGCCATGCTTTCTGAAATGCAGTTCCCTCAGTTAACCTTTCAGCACTAGCTAGCACTGCTATCAGCTCTCTTGTTTACCAAAATCCACTAGAAGGAATCTGGACAAAACTGTGAGTTTGTACTCAGGTTTGTTCCTTCTTAAAACTTTAGCAGTATGCTATGAAAATAAGGTACTTCCCAAGAAAATTTCTGCCTGTGACAGATGTGTTGAACTGGACATTTCTTCCAGAGTACAATAGGTGTGATTTTATGGTATAAAAACTGCATCTTCAATGGTAAGCTTCAGGCAGTCCTCTGAAGAACAGACAGCAAAGCACTTCTGTACCAACCATTGCAGTCTGAAGGAGCAGTTGCTGCAGGAAGTTACTCTATTTTACTCTGTCAGGGTTGAGCTGTACATGCAAAATAGAATCTTGTTTAAGGGGGACTGAACAGCAATCCTAGAAGGCTTAGTAGGTGTTACAGTGAGCCTGAAATATGCTTTAGACCTACTGATAAAGGTCAGCATGAAATGAGACTGGCAGTTTGTCAACCAAGCATGTATGCCCAAGTGGGAGCAAGGAAAGAGCAATCTGAGGTGCTCAGACTTCTGACTGACAACAGGAGACTGAACAGCTTAATGAAATATCAGCCCTGGTAAAAACACAAAGCAGGAAAAAAGAATAAAACCTGTTCTGATAGTCAGACAAACTTACTGCTACATCTGCTGTAAGGCTTGCTGGAGGACAAATGAGCAGACTGTGACAGTAGTTAAGGCATATCTAAAAGCGTATTTTGAAAGGTATGGAGTATCAGTCTCTGAAATCTAAACATGCCTGGTAGTAGATTTCAAACAATTTAGTACAGAATAGGTCACATTAGCCTGGGTGCTCAAAGAGCAACTGGAGAGTCAAGTTGGCAATGAAGAGCTTGTTAACAAGAACAGTACAAGTGTGTAGTCCTTACTTTGCATTGTTCAACTAACATATTCCAGCATCTCTTCCCCTTTCCTCTGCCAGGTCCCTTTCTAACTTTTACCTTTGCACAGCTAAACCAAGTCTGCAGCATAAAAAGGAAACAAAAGACAGTGTCATGAATTAGTAAAAATCAATGGGAAAAGTCAATTATTTGCTACCATTGTGTAGGTGGACAGACCTGGCCCAACCATCAAAAATCCACTTGCAGCAATAGCAAAAACTAAAGGCTCAAGTTAGTACCCACAGAAAATCAAAATCAGAGTGCATGAGCAATACTAAGGGAAGTAAAATAAAGAAGTTAATGTAATCTTGATGCTAACAGAATCCTTTTTCTATGAAGCTTCACAAGTCTTGTGGGACCTTTTCACTTCATCTGTACTTTATATAGCCTGTCTGCATACTCGTATTAGACACTGTATTTGGATTTGAATGTTTAACTATATATTTAATATATGGTTAGACATGAAGAACTTGGAACATGATATACAAGGTATGTGCAGATTAAATTATATTTGTATCCTACTAGGGAAAACAGAAGTTTCTGATTTAGTATTCTAACTTAGAGTAAAGCAACCCTATTAGAAATATTATGAACATTTTAATAAAAGGGAATGTCGGAAAACTGTAATTTGGGACTTGTAAAAGTAGGCTGAACAAAGCATTAACAATAGAGTTTGAAAAAAAAAAAGGAATTGCAATTGGAAATAATTTGCAGTGGTGGGAGAGAGGAGCAAAAATTATTGAAGTTGTTTTTTTTAATCTTATAAACGTAAATTATTTTTTAGAAAGTCTGGTTTAGTGTAATGAGTCTATAGCAATGATGAGTAATTTAGGGACTTTTACCAAGGAATGTTTAGAAGAGAGGATGAATGATTATTGGCTTCAGTTGCTAATTGACACAATAATCCATGCCAAGGGATTCGTCTCTACTTTTGAAACTATAGTTTGAAAAGGAAAGAGAATTGATTTGTTAGATAACACACTCATGTTAAGAGAAGCAGGATGGAGATTTCTGGCTTCTCAGTTTTTCTTAAGACATTGTATCTTTCTTGGCTTTATGTTTTTGTTTCTTGTGATTTGTGATAGGACAAAGATGTGTAATTTTAATATATGAGCTGTGGCAATAATTTTAAGATGCAGCTTCAGTCTGCTAAAAAGGGTGAAGCTATAGGAATAGTCCTACAGATAGTTTGAAGAATGTGTTAATTTTTAGAAAAAGGGGAAAATGCAAAAACAGAACAGGTTTGCCCAACTACCTTTTCCATAGAATCACTAATTTTCACCCTGATGAGGTCAGGCAGATTTATGGAATAAAACAGGGCCTCAAGCCATGTAACATGATTGTGAGCTAGTCAGCCACTCATTTGTGCCAAGTGAATTTTGGAAATGATTCTCCTTTGCTGACAGTACCCTCATTACTGATTGTGTAGAGTAATTTATCAGGCATTTCTTAAAATAAACCATTCATTTATGCTAATAGGACTTGGCAGGGAGGAAAAATTGGCAGGACTTGAAGTTCCTAGTGTTTTTCTTTTTTAAAACAAAAACTGTAAAGTCCTCAGTATTTTGAGCAACCGTTATCACAGCTGTGCATACAGTTTATTAAAGTGACATCTAATTGCATAATAAATTTTCAAAATGGGAGAAAATTAATCCTATGTTAAGTTTACAAAAGCAAATAGTTTGGTAGTATTGTAAAAGCACAGTCATTAGTTTCATACTTGGGCATTCTTTATTGGCTAAGCTTCTGGTATTAATGAATCACTTAGCATCTTTTCCATGACTCATCTATTCTTAGTGCAGTACCTCATCCTGAAATACTTCTTTGTTCCTTACCCCTCATGTATTTTCTGTTTGGTAGCTCCCTCCAAGGAGATGTTTTCTTTCTGCTTCCTAGTGAGGCTTTGATCCTGCAAACACCCATGCACATCAGTAACTACTGAAGTGAGTAGTCCCGTTGAACCTATGGAACTGTCCAATAGGTACAATTACTCACATGTACAAATATTTCTAGGACCCTACTGGAGTCACTGTACAGAGTTTAGCTGCTATCCTTTGCAGCTGAACTGTGAAGAACATTATATTTAGATGAATACATTTCACTTTCAGTTGTCTTTGAAAAAGAATTTTTACATACATCAGTTCCTGAAAAAGCCATCCTTCCTAGCCTGCAAGAAAACTTCCAAAGCTCAGAATAGAAATAAAACATGTATTGAAACTCAAAAATAAGGGCTGTAACACTGATAAAATGACACCTGTAGCAAATTGTGACTCACCAAAAAACAGTGCTTTAATCCAATGCTTGCTAAGTGTAAGAAGTCTTCTGTTAACTTCGCTGGTGGTTAGATCTGGTCCTCATTTAATAAGACAAAGATTGATATATCTCCAATTGCATATATGCTCTATGATAAGTTTTTTTGATGTATTCAGTTTCCCAACAAATAGCAAAATTTGTTTCATCTTTGAGTAAAACTAAACAGTGATGTTGTTTTTGTTATTGCTTTTTAATGAAAGAAAATATGACGATGAGTAAATGCAGTTAGTACAGAATATATTGTGCTACTTACTATAATAACAAATTGAACGTGGCATGTTGACCCCAAATTTTCATCATGCCTCAGCCTTTAACTGCAAATGCCAGAAACTCAAGCTGTGTTTGCAAAGACAAACAACTTCAAACAACCAACGGCACCTTGAATTGGAGATACAGTCCTAGATGATTTTTTATCATCAGATTTTTCAGTGAAGGTGCGTGATGATACAACTTAGATTAAGGTTTTAATTTTTCTGCTGTCTCATGCTGCTGTACTTTGTAGTTTGCCGAACTGAAGTATGTATCATATCCAGTACAACGCTACAAAGAACAAACATGCATTAATATTTTGCAATTCTTCAGCTTTTTAGACTTGAAACTCAAATTTAAAGTGTGGAGCTCATTTCATGATCACTTATTGAACCTAGCCTTTTCCTCTACAGGTATATCACTCACCATCATGATCAGAATCTCCTTGCAGTGAGTCTAAATGCTTCTGTTAATGCTTTCCACTTCTGTCTGCATTCTTTTAATATTGTTTCCTGCCATTAACGCAATAAAAATGTCAGCCACAAAAACCAGATTCCTAATGAAAAAGCAAAACAAACTAAAACCACAGCCAGCGCCACAGCTGAGAGATATTATTTTTCCATAATACTCCAAATCCTTACGAGGCAAACAATTTATTGAGGTTGCATATACAATATGCATTATTAACTAAGTTATACACATTGTTCATACACAGAGATCAGAATTACTAAGATTCTCTGTTACAGAATAGGTTCTTGCATACATTTGAGTTGTCTGAACAGAGAAAGATGGTCTCTTGTTTAAATGAGAGGGCAATAATTTGTGCTTTTGGCTTCTCACACTCTTCAAAAAACACTTTAATTTTTAGATTTAAGATATAATGGGGCAAATGTTACTTCTTTAATGTCTTCAGACATACAGATATTTAATGAATTTACACTTTTAATTTGCTCAAAGTTCTTAATAGGTAGAAGGCACAGAAGAAATGTTCTAAAATTATTATCTATTGTTAGTGGAAGATGGATGTTTCTTGTAATGTGTCAGCTAGTTTGTACAATGCAATAAGTAGCCTCTCTGTTTTTTTGTTGGTTTGGGTTTTTTTTCTCATTACTTAGACATTTCAATGCTTCTGGCTGTGCTTGAATACAGTTATATATATGTTTGGAGATAATACCCCCATATGCACTGTTCTCTAAGCATAAATCAAATAGAATAAAAAAGTAGACCCTTCCCCATGGAGTTTGTAGTCTTAAGTGTAATATGGAAGAGAACAAATTGATAAAGAGCATGAAGAAGCATTGAGATAGTACTAGCATACAGCAAATGGTCACAGCTCCTTGGTCAAATTTATTATGAATATTTCATTTACTCATTGAAGAGTAAGTTTCTGAGAAACTCCTAAGTTGCTTTTGTTAGTGAAGTTAAAAGGTGCAGGAGAGAAAGTCTGTCTGTCTGGCTGTTACCTCCTAGGTAATTTGCCAGTATATTCTGTAACTCTCATGCAAAATAATGTGAGGGGCAGAGAGCAGGTTCTGTCTGATAGGATTTTAGCATAGACCTTGGATTACACTGAAAAAAGGAACATTTTGTAACTATTTATTTCACCTTTCATTTCAATAAATGTGTTTTGGTGTCTTTTGCTGTATTTTTGAACCAGTCTACTGTTACGCAGCTCAATAGTGTAAGTTCAGCCTGTGAAGTCTTTTTTTCTTCTAATTGTCTGTGCAGTTCTTGGTTCATCTGAGCTTCTGTCTATATTAAAAACAATAGCAATAATTCAAAATTAGTAGGTACTCTGAAGATGCTTTACATAGTTCCATTTTTAAATGAGAAAGTGATGGAAAATGACAGGAGGCTCAGAATACAATGGATCCACTATGCTTCCCTTAGTTAAGTTTTCTTCTTCTCTGACCCCACAGTTGTGATTCTGAAAGCATTGCAGCATAGGAATTGACCATTGCTGGAGAGTAGCTCTGTTTGTTTATTAACAAGGCTTTATTGCCTATGGGGAAGCTGTGCTGAGACGTGCTGTGAAGTGATCAGATTTCATCCAACATGTCAGGTCAAAATGCAGGATTTGACAAACAATAATAACTGTACAAGCAGGTAGCTGGATGTCTCTCTACCCAGTGTGCTCTCAGGATAGCTGTGTGTGCAGTACCAACATGAGCAATGGACCTCTGCCTAGTCCTAGCTCCAGCTCCTATCTACCCATCTGGGTGCTGTCATTACTGCAGACACTGAGATTGTGACGGTATTTAGTGCACGCCGGAGGACAGCAGTGAGACCGTACAGTAAAATGTCGAAGTTGCAAATTTACCTTCTCCTCCTCAACCCCTGCTAAAAATATAATAGATAAATCTGTGAAGATGCTTTCTCAGGAGTCTGTTTAACAAGCCTTTGCACAGTGGTGTATAATTTGACACCACGTGATTATCAAAAATGTAAGTACCACTGAATGCTGTTTTAAAAGACTCAGCATGGACATTCCAACTACAGTAATATTTTAGTAGTTCCATCTGTATTTAGTCTCAGCACATTGGCAATAGGACTGAAGCCTGTTAACACTTGTGAAGTTCCATGTTCATGATCTTTCATTTGAAAATATAAATGCAATGCCAGGCAAGGTAAAAGTTGGAAAGTTTATCCTTTATCTTCTCAAACCAGTGGAATAATAAAAAAAATCCTAGTCTAACTTAGTTTGGATGAATATAATGTATTTTTTTGCCTTCCTAGAAAATGACTGCTCCTCATTTTTCTCCAGCTGCAACTAATATGAATTAAATAGCTCATTGAAACAGCACTATTATTTACTGGTCAAAAACAATTACAAATAATTGAAGAGTTTTTATGAAAGAGGCGGATGAGAATTGTTCTCATTTGCTTCCAGTTGAAAGTTTAATGCTTGTGGCATTTTGCAGGGGCAATGTAAATCTGTAGGCAGACAGAAAATCTGAAAAATTACTGTTTTCTATGGTTTTCAGTCTTCTGTTTTTCTGTTTTTTTCAGGTTTGCAAATATTTGGTATATTTAAAACATGTTAGTTTTTCAGAAGTGACTTTTGCTTGCCAGATTTGAGGTGGTTCTTAAATAGGTATTGATTTTTAAACACTGCTTACTGGCCCGATTGAAATTAGATCTGTCAGATTAGACCAAAACCATATAATGGAGAACAAAACAGGGCCTTCCAGGAGGTCTCCAGAACCACAGAGTTTGTTATTAGCAAGATGCTTCACCCACTCTGATTTCCCCCATGAAAAGGGGAGAGGACTGCATACCATAACCTTTTGAGATTCTAGATTATATCTTTGCATGACACCTTGGAAAACCTTAAGCCATGTTTCACATTTTTCCCTAATGAAAGCAGGGAGAGTCTAATGAGAGATTTGTTTGAGAAAGCCATTTTGAAGCTTAGTCAGTTAATCTCGTACATTGCAAGTAGAACTGACTCTTATTAAAAGTTATGTTTAAAATCTTTCATGTGAAAGACAAGTGCAATACTGAGTAATACAGAAGATATAACACTGATGAAGCCTACTTGTGATCCCTTCAGCTAGTTTTTGTCAGTTTTCACCCCTGTGTCAAATACTGAGTTTTCTACTCTCACTTCCTGATCAAGTGAAGTTGTTCAAATACTAGGTTTACCTTTACATGCTTTTTAATCTTATTTACATAAGCGATTCATGAACACACTATTTGACTAGGGGTCTATTGCTAAGATTGACTGCCAGAAGAGAAATACTGAAATTGTCTATATCAGACATTCTGCATCCCAGAGCAGGCTCAGTGCTGAATTCAGACCAGGTTGCTTGGGGCTTTGTCTAGTTGAGTCTTGAAAACCTCCAAAGATGGAGATTCCACAACCTCATATGAAAGCCCTCATGAAACCTGCTTTCTGAAGGCAGTCTGTGTTGGAGAAGTAGGAAATAAATCTCTTGCTCTCTTTCAGGTATGGTATTGCCAGTTGTAAATTGAAACAATACTGGGGAGGTGGGGATGGAAGAAAAGAGATCTAATGTTATTTCAAAATTGACAGTATCACCTTAGAATTATTATTTTCTAAATGTTTTATTTGAGTGCTGTGGAACAAGTAACACATGCACATACTCTTCCAGCTGTACAGTAAATTTTATGAATCTCACACTTCTGGCATCATTGGTATCACTTTAAGGACAATAGTTTTACATGAGCAGTGTTTCTATGGTGGCATGTTTTGGTTCTATTATGATGAAAAAAGGTTAGAAGACATGGAGTTTGGGATTTTTTAACAGCAAAAGCTTAATTTTAACTTCATCTTTTTATTTTTAAGCATATATGATCATACATACATTGCTTTTTAAATATTTCTACAGGATATATTTTTTACTATTTGCAGCTTTATCTTTAAGAGAAATTCATTGCTAAAAGCTGTTCTTGGATGAGACTTTTTGATTGAAGAGGAAGTTGAGAATCTATCTTGAAGTTGTTTTCCTTTTCTTTATTGTGCTG
This sequence comes from Mesitornis unicolor, assembly GCF_000695765.1. Taxonomy (NCBI): domain Eukaryota; kingdom Metazoa; phylum Chordata; class Aves; order Mesitornithiformes; family Mesitornithidae; genus Mesitornis; species Mesitornis unicolor. Next base: position 8,688 of record NW_010165669.1, on the reverse strand, counting down.
TCCATCAGTGACGTTCAAGTCTGTAGTGTTGACTTTGTTCAGACACATTGCATTCAAATTAGCTTTTTTTTCTTTTTGCTGTCTTTTGTCAAATGAGATGTTGGCTCCTACCCCACCATCCCTTATCTCAGTTATTTCAACCCTGTTCCTCACTGCATTATTCACAGAGCCAGCCACAGTTGGCTGAGCACATTATCAAAAATTCTTGTGCTCATATGAATTTCCTCAGCTGCAAATGGTGACTGTGCTTCATGTCTTCCATCTTCTCACTCTAGCAGCATTTCTTCTGAATCTCACTGATAGGCATCTTAGTTACCTTTTCATTACTTTTAGCATAACTTTTAACTCTCCTCTGCTTCTCCAGCTTCATTATTTTCTGCTCTAGCCATTCAGTTCCTTTTTTTGCCTTCACAGCTCTGTACTCTCTCCACTGTTTGTCACTCCTTCCCCTATTTTATCTTCTTCATTGTTTGTTTTCTGATCCGTAGCTCTCCCCAGCTTCATTTTACGAATGGTTCATGCATAGTCAAGAATTGAAGGGTGATCAACCTGGGGAAAATAGAAGGTCTGTGTCTCATCCTGTCTCATCTCTGACAGTAACCAAAGTTTTGGCTCCCCTGACAGAAAAAAAAAAAGAAAAAAAAAAAAGAAAAAAAAAAAGAAAAAATTACCAACCAACAAAGCCCAAGCTTCCTTTTTATTTCTTCTATCAATTAAATTAAAGACTTTTTCAACATGCTACACAGAGCAATCAACTAAAGCTTCCCTCTTTGACCTCACACTTTCTTTTAAGAAAACTCATGACTGAATCCCTGATGGTGAAATTTTGGTTTGCACTCTGTCCTCTCCAGAAGTATCAGAGTCCACCCATCCAGAAATACATAATTCTTTGAGTTAAGCTACAGGAGAGACCCTTGATGGTTATACAACTTTGTGACCCTATGATAACAAACCACTTTGTATAGAAACTTCAGGTTCATGAGTTAGAGAAGCAAATATAAACAATGAAGGTACTTTTAGGAATGACTTGAACTGAATTAAATGTTCCCCTTTTTAAGGGCTGCGAACTCAAATCCTGCCCTTATGATGCACTATTGCATTTTTTTTTACTCTGAGTGACCCAGCTGGAGCTGTGCCTTTTCCTCACTACTCTGCCAAGGAACCTTTGTGCTGAATCACTGACTATTTCTACTGTAATTGGCTTGGACTTCTAGGGTGAAGGGTATGCTGAATACTTCTTTTTTGCCCGCTAATGGTTTTCTGTGCCTCATGGGGCATTTTCTTGAGATTATCGGTGCTCCTGTAATATTTCATTTGGAGCTGGATTTGTTGCAAAATTGAAATTGTTTCAGTGGGATTAATTTCTTAGATGTTGCTTGTCAGTTTAAGGAAATTTTAAGCAGTTTTTCTTCCTGCTGTGGAGTGAGTTTTAGACTATTTTAAGACTTCCTGTAGGTAACCACATGGCAAAAAAATTCTCAGCATTTTTCCTCACAGTTTTTTCAGCCAAGATTTGTGTTTATCCCTTTATTGGTCCTTTTAGCATAAACAAGAAATAATGGAGTAGTTGTGCTTACATTGCCCTTTTCCCCACTTCCCAGGCAAATAAAGGGTGTCTCTCGACAGCAGAAGGATGAGGTAGAGGTGTGATTGGAGCCATTATGTGGGGGTGCTGGAAGGTGATGGGAGTCAGTGTGCTGGCTTTTTCATTAAGAGCTATATTCTAATCTTACTGTTCTTTCTCCAGCAAAAATCGGAATTTTTAACAGATGGATCAGTGCATTAGTAAAATTTACGTTAAGGAATGGTTTCTACAAGGGTACTCAACTTCACTGTAGGCGTGTGTGTGTATGCACACTGACACGGTTGCCAACTAAAACTGCAGCAGCCAAAGGATGGGGTCAATTTAGAGAAGAGAGGCAGATATGCAGGTCTAGTTGAAGAAGACAGGCACATAAACATGGTTGTTCTGCCAATATGGCAAAACCTTCTGTTACAGATGCAATGGTGGACATCACCCACATTTTGGGGAGAAAAGGACTAAGAACAGAAAATATCAGAAGCTTCTGTGACCTCACTGGCTCATCAATCCTTGTGTGATTTGCTGCAGTAGAAAACCAAATTTTTCACAGAGATGGGCATAAAAGTAGCACTGAAATGCCTGCTGCAGTGGGGTTAGACAAAACAGGGTTTCCCTGGTCTCAAGTCCCATTAGATTTGGTGTCAGTTCTCTCACCATTTGTACTGCCTTCATACTGCAAGACACCTTCTTAGTCAAGTTTTATGTTTCCTTAGGAGTGTATCTTGTGAATATCAACCTGAGAACATCCAATTCCTTCAAAGTGTATTTCCTTGAGAACAACTCACATACAAAAAAAAAAAAGCAAGTGTTGTCTGATAAAGGAAATCCTTCACTATTCATAAAATATTTGGGTTATTTGAGAAAAGAGGAAATTGCTAAGGATTAGGTTTACAGCACATGAGCATGTCTCAGAAGTGCTACTCTGCAAAGCTTGTCAAGGGAAAAAAAGGGGAAATAAATCTCACTAGCCTTCCAGAGCTTTGCATACTGTAGTTGATTACATTTGTTAGTAAAAGCAGCAAGGATTATGGAAGTAGATTTATTAATTTTATGAAATCTTGGCATGAAGAATTGGTGGCCCTCTGATAGAAAATGAAGTGGAAGTATTTTGTGAAAGACAGACATTGTGTACTTGCAGTGAGAAGTTATTATTGGAGCAAACCTGTTGCAAATAAATTGCTGTAGCAAATCCCTTGGAAGTTACTTGCCTTAAAGTCGATGGGATTATGTTTTATGTCTCCTTATGTAAAGGAAGATCCTTGGTTTCAATGGGTGTTCAAATTTCTTGGGGCAGTATACAGAATTAGAACAGCTAATCATAAATAGTTTGGAAAAGTTTCCTGTTGCTGTTTTAGCATTTGTTATTAATGCCTTAAAGGCACACTCTCAGCTAAAATGAAGGTTCATTTTCACTACTCTCAGTATCTCATCCTTTGTACAAGTTGTACTTTGGAAGACTTTAAAATATTTGATCCTTTTCAGGATTTATCACCTGTATCTTGAGAGGAAACTGAGACAAGACAGTAAGTTGTGCTAAAAAAGGTGTTAATTGAAACATGATGCTTAGACCAGTTAGTTATAAACATGATCTGTTTTTCACCTCAAGGCAGAGTCCATCATGTGTGGCAGACAGAAATACTGCCACTGAGATCTGAATTGCTAAAAGCCTTTTTTCAAAGTTCTTAAGTCATATTCTTCTGAAAGTGGTTGTAGACTGCTTGCATAAAATCTCTTCAAGGACTCTGTTTTGGTCTAGTAGGCAGGTACCTGACTAGATACCTGCATCACAGAGATAGCAGTTTCACTTGTGTCTCAACATTTTAGCACTTTCAGTGGGTATGGATAATAAAACCCCATTTTCTCTTGTTTCTACAGAAGAAGATTAATGCCTTCTGGGCAGTGTCACAGAAGCTGAAAAAGTATCCTTGCTTTTCTCTTTTTTTTAAATGAGGAAGGAACTGAAATTTCCATGCTGGTATTACGTTAGTAATCGTAGCAGTCTATTTAATTTTTGTCTCAAGTAGTAATTACTTTAACTGACACATAATTAAAAAATAAGTTTGACTTTTTGTTTGTACCGATATTCAAATTTTTTACTTAAATTTAATTGGAAAATGCAGCTCCTATTTGCCTAAGATACTTCACTGGGTCTCTTACCATTGCATCAAAACAGTTGATAAAACCATAAACATTAACAGCTTGAGAAACAATGAAGAACTATTAGCCCTGTTTCACAGCGACAAAGAACAATTTCCTTAATTTCACAATAAATTAGTTTCATGCACTGCAGTTCTTGAGTACCTACTCATCACTGGGCCATCCTTTCCTCACTGCAGAGGAGCAATGATATGTTCCAGGCTCTGGTCTCTCACTGTCTCCTCCCCTGCTCTTTATATCTGGTCTCCGTGAGTCTCTTGTCTGCAACCCAGGGACCTTTACAGCTCACAGATTCATCTGGCTAAACATCTCTACTCTCCATGATCCAGACTCTGACTACCTCTTGCTTTCCTCTGCCTCAGTTTCTTTCAGAAAGAGAAGAGGATGTATTGGTGGGAAGAAGACAATGCCATGCCTAGCCAGGTTCCTGACTGTGTACAGTGTGGAAATTAGGACTGAGGAGGACACACACCATGAAGAAAACATTCCCTCTAAGTGTAAAGTTCTCAAGTGTGTTGCAGCCCAGTACATTGGCATGCATCATAGAAAAGGTTTAGCATCATTGTTCTAAGGAAATTTTGATAGTCATAGTGGTTACTATGCACTATAGTGGTTACACTATAGCTACTGCTCTACAACTTCAGTTCTCCATGCAAGTGTTACCTAGTTCTTCACAATATCCTGGAAGTTTAGTCAGCAAATACCATTGTCACTGTATTACAGCTGAGGAAACTGGGTCACCTGAGCACATGCTGAGATGGTTTGCTGGATTATACAACCACACTAAGTAATTACTTGAGGTAAAGCTGTATAGCGAGTTAGTGAAAGTGCTAGAATTTTATGGCTCTGTATCCAGTGGTTGTTCCCCATCAGATTTGTACTGGGAATGTCAAATGTCATTTCATGAGGGTCAGACTTTTGTTAGAAGGAAGCAACCTGAAAGCATGTGCTTGCTTTTGTTAATTATATCCTCCATGTGGACAGTAAGCATTTGAAAACATTGCAGTCTTATTAACGGAAGTGACTGTAAATGTGCTATGTAAGTATATATATCTTGTAAATATCTAATTGTGTGAATGCAAGTACAGATGCATCTATATAATATCACTGTATCTGTATGTATAAGTAGGATGCTTATCCACATGCAAGCAGTTGAAATGAGATTCTAAATGTTCTGGTATGGAATTTATTTGTTCTCCAAACTGTTTGAAAATTATACCACTAATGAATGTGAAATAGAAGTGCAAGACTAAGCACTGATAGTGATTTCATCGCATCATTCTCATCAAGTACTTATTCTTATGCACAATGTGTTACAAGTCTGTAGGGTTTTTCTTCCTTTCTTTTCCCTCTTTTTTGACAGTTCTAAAGAGCATGTATTAGATTTGCACCTAAGGGAAATATCACACCTTGCAGTTCAGTCTTCTAATAAACCTCAGACCTCCTCTGTTTCTATCACTTAATTTAAAATTTCTGAATCTTGGAAAGAGGCTGATTTCAATGTATTCCCATTCCTGTGCTACAGTGCTATAGTGCAGTCAAGGAATTTTTCCACGTTATTATACTACTAAGATTCAGATGTGGATGAACATAAGCAGTTCTTCTAAAAGCTTAATAATGTTATCTTCCTTTATTTTCCCACATTCACAGTTGTTCTCTCCTTTTCTCTTTCTTTTTCCTTCCTTTCTTAAGAGTTTTTCTGTAACTATAGTTTCTCCTTGAAAGGTTATTGTTAACTTTGTGCTAGCTTGTAATGAAAATAGCACATTATTTGTGTGTCTTCATTGTGGTTTTTATCCAGAAATAACAAAACAAAGAAAATGAAGTGATCAGAGGTTTATCTTCCCTGGGTTATCAGTTTGTCACTATTCAAAAAGGGACCTTACTTCTAAAATGCTCAGAAAATCTTAAAGATAACTCAGATTCACCGAAATACACTGGTTCCTAAATCCTTTTTGCAATCCTTTACATTGATTTTACAGAGTTCTTAAAGGATTAAATATTTGTTGAATCTGGCCCTATATATTTTATTTGAAAGCAGCACTCTTTATGATCTTTTAATTAAATGTGGTGGATAGCAAGAGTCAAAGCTTAATTTAAAACCTGGGATCTGAATCCTGTGAAAAACTGTTCAAGTTGTAAATGATATCTTAGTATGAATAGAGAAATCATACACTGCTTTAATTAAAGCTAATGAGAAATAATGTGGTTTTCCTTTCTGTCTTTCTCACTCTGAAAGCATCCAATGTGAGCAGCTTCTGTGAAACTTTTGAGTTTGCTTGTACACAGATGTAAGGATTATTTGTGTACTGTCATTTGCCATTGGTTTCAACAGCAGTTTCCACATGTCACGGAAAGCACACCATATAAAGCAGATGTGTGTTCTCCATGTATGCTGTGTCTATAAACCAAACAGGACATAATTATTTTAATAGAATTTGGACTGACATAGTATAACATTTTTAAAAGGATTCAGAAAGCTTTACAAAATAGTACAACTACAGCACAAAAATACTGATTAAGATGAATTACTCTAAGTTGATAAGTGATCTGATTTTCGATTTTGGTTACCCAGCTGAAGATGCGTTAAAGACTGAACTTCAGAAAGTGCACTTTCTTCAAATTAGGGCTACCACAAGCAGCTCTGATCCAAAAGTAAAAGCGTCCTGAGTTTCTATTCAGTAATTTGTGAAAACTGTCCTTATTTCTCTCTAGTGACATTATGAGTGAGTTAAAGCTGGTTGGGAATAGAGATGGAAGGGAAGCATATGCTCACCTGGATTAACCTGCCATAGGGACATATTTAAGGAGCTGACTGTCTAGACTTTTGATATACAAGATTCCACTACTGTTGGTTGACCTAGGAGAATGAATAAAGATGCCATGGTCACAACTTTCACAGGATCACAGAATATTAGGAGTTGGAAGGGACCTCCAAAGATCACCTAGTCCACCTCCCCCCCCGCCAGAGCAGGATCACCTAGACTAGGTCACACAGGAACACGGCCAGGCGGGTCTTGAATGTCTCCAGAGAAGGAGACTCCACAGCCTCTCTGAGCAGCCTGTTCCAGTGCTCTGTCACCCTCACAGTAAAAAAGTTTTCCTTATGTTCAGTTGAACCTCCTATGCTCCAGCTTGCACCCATTGCCCCTTGTCCTGTCATTGGACACCAGAGAGAAGAAACTGGCTCCTTCCTCCTGACACTCGCCCCTTACAGATTTATAAACTTTCCTCCAAGTCACCCAAAAAAACAGCATTTGGATTTCTATGATGAGAAAGGCTGTTTCTCATATTCAATACAGAAGTCTCTGGTACCCTAAGATTGCTGTTGCACATACATAAATAACATAGTTCCACTGAAAGTTCTAAATAAGTCCACCCTATTTGGTTTCTTTATCTGAATCTGCTTTTAGTTTTGTTTGTGGTTGGCCTCTAAGAAGATTGAATAAGCCAGAAAAATTCACTCTGTGTATTAAATTGGCATTACATCTTTCAGCATGAATTCAGGTTCTGCTAGGACTTTTAAGAGTCATTAGTACTGCACTGAATTTTCCCACACCTGCTTAAAATATGTTGTGTATATGTATGCTGTGTAATAGGGTTACTTGGCTTTTCATTAAGGAGAAATCCTAGCTGCAAAGATCTAAGAAATCCACGGGAAGAATTCAGCAAATATGTTTTATTTAGTCAGAATTGCTTGCTAATCTTTTTCTGTGTCTCAAGTATTCCTTTCACTGTACAATGCACAACTGGTCAGCTTATATAAGAAATAGATGAGGGACTACACTGATTAATGAAGGAACTAGAAAATGTGAAGAGTGAAGAATATCAAGCATTCAGTGTATTCAATATTTGAGGCGAGTAGAAAGTTTTGGATAAGGATGGATAGAAGGATTGAGGGAGAATAGGGCTTAGGGTTCAGTGGAAAGTGTCGTGGGGAGTTGTGGGCTTTGGGAACAAGAAAGAGCATTGAAAGTTAATGAGTAATTGAGCAACATGGGATATATCATCTCATGGTGTATTAAGTACCTTGTGATGATTATCCTCAGGATGTTAGAGTAGGCGTTGCTTAATGGGGGACTAGGGAGAGGGATTTTGGAAGAACTGGGGAGTATGTGTAAGAGAAGGGTGGGATACTGAAGCTAGATGGCGAATTGTTAGAGGCTGGGAAAGTATCGTGGGGAAATATTGGATGTTCCTGCTGTATTCATATGCTCCTTCAAGAGCGTCTTCATTTAGGCGATTGTCATTTCTGCTTTTATGTTAGCTTTTATAGTCTGTGAAAGGGTGCAGGTTTCTCCAGTTGTGGTTAGTTGGCAAAGGAGAACAAAGAATTATTCCAAGCAGAGAAATATGGAAATAACTTAGTTGGAAAGGCAGGCCTCGCTGTGGTAACAGGAGATTGGTTAGGCTGCATTATGATAAGGGCAGAGAGGAGTTAAAAGGTGGTAGGAGCAGAAGCTAAAGATAAGAATCCTTAGCTTCTGCTCTAGAATCCTTAATCCCCTGCTCTAGAAGAATTATGTTTTCCCAAACACAAACCTGTTTTTCTGAACTCCTGAGCTTAAAAAGCACCTAGTGCCTCAGCCCACTGCATATCTTCACCCTGCTCCATTCACACTCTTCACCCAGCTAACTTTGCTGTTAGGTTTGCTAATGTTTTCTGGCATGGAAATTTGGTTCAAATATTGCAAAAAAATAGTGGAGAGCTCTTGACTGGATGGTATTGCCTGTGATGTCTCATGGTTGCACTGCAACTACAACTATAAAAATTAGATTAAAAAAAGAAGTAACTTCCTCTTTTCTTGAAAAGAAAAGCTTTTCTTGTTTTTTGTGCTTTTCTTGAAATGTGAGGTTATCTTTATCATTATCAGGACAGTTTAGCAATATGGAATGTTTAGTATGGTTAGTTATAGTTAGGTGGATGTGGTCTACCTTGACTTCAGTAA
>NW_010165668.1:5151-6712 GCF_000695765.1 Mesitornis unicolor | reverse complement strand
GATTCTGTGATGCCCAATTTTTAGGAAGCCAAATACTTCACTCTGATTTTCGGTACTGTCCTGGCCGGTTGGCAAGGAACCGGATTATCCTCATCTCTGCACTCTCAAATGGGAAATAAAAATACTGTTTTCAAATTGTTGAAGTATTTTTAAGAAAGAAATGGGGAGGGGATGGAAACGGGCAGGGAGGGCTCGTTGACTGTGACGTGTAGTAACCCAGCGGTGTCGTTGGGAGAGCAGGAACCGCTACTCCTGCAGTGAAAGATGTGGAAATTGTTGATTGTTGATTAACGTCTCGTAAAACTCGCAGCAAATGAGGCCTGAAATAGACTGGCAGAGGGAGGAGGCTTTGCTTGTTGTCTTTTACAGACGGCGTCATCCTAGAAGGTTTCGTTCCTGAGTTGAACCTTGACTGGACGTTGTGTTCCTGGTATGGAGCTGAGCTTTCGGACTTGTGGTTAACGTTGAAGTTTGCTTGTTTGGGCTGATTTAAAACACAGTTTGAGGGGAAAAAAAAGACCTTCTAAAGGATGAGGTTTACTGGTATCTGGGCTTTTAAAGTGGCTTAGAGGTAGGATGCCTATCCCCTATGATGGGGATCCATGGGTGACCTAACCCTGGATTAGTTGATACGTGACCTAAAGGTGGCTTGCAGGCCACTCTTATAATTATGTTCTGCATATGAAATGGGGTTATAAATTAGAGGAAAAAACCTCAGGAAGGATAAAATTGGATAAAAATGCGGTGTTGCATGCTGAAACATAAGATTTCTGACCTGGCTGTAGGATGGGCATGTTCTGCATCTGTGAATGTATCACAGGCTGGTTCGAGTGAGAAGGGACCTTAAAATGATCCAGTTGAATCCCCTGCCATGGGCAGGGATGTCTTCAACCAGATCAGGTTGCTCAGAGCCTCATCCAACCTCACCTTGAATGTTTCCAGGGATGGGGCATCTACCACCCCTCTGGGCAACCTGTGCCAGGGCCTCACCACCCTCAGCATAAAGAATTTCTTCCTAGTATCTAGCCTGAATCTCCCCTCTTTTGGTTTAAAGCCATCACCCCTCGTCCTGTCACTCCAGCCCTTGTAAAAAGTCCTTCCCCAGCTTTCCTGTAGCCCCTTCAGGTCCTGAAAGGTGCTCTAAGGTCTCCCCAGAGCCTTCTCTTTCCCGGGTTGAACAACCCCAATGCTGTTCCAATTCTACAGATGGGAAGAGAAAAGACTCAGAGTCATAGACTCATAGAATGTATTGGGTTGGAAGGGACCTTTAGAGCTGATCCAGCCCAACCCCTGCAGTCAGCAGGGACATTGGGACCAGATCAGGGTGCTCAGACCCCACCAAGCCTGGCCTTGAATATCTCCAGGGATGGGGCCTGCACCACCTCTGGGCAATCAGTGATCGACCACCTCATGGGGAAGAGCTTCTTCCTCACATCCAACCTAAATCTCCCCTTTTCTGTTTAAAACCATTAACCCTTGTCCTATTGCTCCATGCCTCAGTGAACAGCTCTTCCCTGAATTTCTTATAGGCTCCTTTCAGGTCCTGGAAGGTCGCTATAAG
>NW_010165668.1:4036-4978 GCF_000695765.1 Mesitornis unicolor | reverse complement strand
AGCACTTCAATGTCCTTTTAGTGCTGGGGACTCCAAAGCTGGACACAGCCCTGCAGGTGAGGTGTGAGCAGAGCAGAGCAGAGGGGCAGAATCCTCTCCCCTCCCTCCATCTGCTGCCACCCTTCTTGTGATGCAGCCCAGGATGGGATCGGCTTTGGGCTGCAGTTGCACGTTGGTGGCTCACATCAAGCTTTTCACCCACCAGTACCCCCAAGTCCTTTTCCTCAGGGCTGCTTTCCAGCACAGCATCATCTCCTAGAGACCTCGACGTGTCAAAAGTCACACGGTAAAATAATCCGGGAGTCTGGGATCTCAACTCTTTGGGCTTCGGCTGGTTTCAATCCTACAATCCCCTTGTTTTTTCCCACCAAGGAGTACAGGAAAATCTCTGAAGCTGGGTGCCTTCCTTATGGTGTAACCCCTACAGAAGACACACGTGGTCGGGTCCATTTGTGCTCTTGTCAGATGCACGCGGTTTCTGGGCTGCCTCTTCCCGAGGTGCTGACATTTCTCTGTCTGCCTCGTTGCATTCTTATTGATCTTCCCTCTCTGCTCTGAGCTTGGCTTGAATGTAAATGACTTCCATGAGCAACGTGTTCGGAAACCCAAGCTTTTTACCATCCAGAAACCTTCCTTACTCTGCAAATTGAAGCTGTAGTATTATGATTTTTATTGATCTTCCCGTAGCGCTTCTTGCAAGCCTGAGAGCGCTTCGCGCAGGGCTGGGCCAGATCGTTGCATTAGATGGAAAAGTGCAGTCGCTTATTGACTGCGATAGGGCCGTTTCCTTCCTGGGAGAGAAGGATGGACAAGAGGATGTGTTTTAATAACGGTGAGATTCGGGTTGTTAGAGTCAACCCATGGTCTACCCCGTCCCGTCTCGTGTACCCCCTGGTCCCACCTCGTGTACCCCCTGGTCCCCCCTCCTGTACCCCCCCGTCC
>NW_010165668.1:0-3804 GCF_000695765.1 Mesitornis unicolor | reverse complement strand
CATCTCCTGTACCCCAGGTCCCACCTCGTGTACCCCAGGTCCCACCTCGTGTATCCCAGGTCCCACCTCGTGTATCCCCCCTGGTCCCGTCTCGTGTACCCCCCTTGGTCCCGTCTCGTGTACCCCCCTTGGTCCCACCTCGTGTACCCCCCTTGGTCTCACCTCGTGTACCCCGTCCCATCTCCTGTACCCCGTCCCACCTCGTGTACCTTTCAAGTCTAAATCCTTTAAAAGCCCACAAATGTAACGGCAACACTCTGTCCTTGGCAGCGGGCTGAGATGCGGTTGTGCGTGGACTCGAAAGGGAAGATGCTGGTTCCTGAAGAGCCGGTCTTGCTTCCTTTCGGTGTGCTGGGGTTTGGGGTTGTTTTGGCGTCCATCTGTTGAATCACTCACGTTGAGGAACGCATCTCAAGCTGGCCAAGCAGCGCGCTGAGCGCGCACGCAAGGCTTTGGAGGATATACGGATGTCTCATCGGTTTTATTAGTAATTAAGCTGCCTCTTAAGTACTTTCTGAATCCTGTTGCTGACCTGAGGTTGGCTTTCTGGATGCTGTTGTTCTGCTTCATAAGCTTCCTCGCTCCCTTTAATCTAACGTGTGCATCTGTGAATCCACGTCCCCTCCAAAGCAGGGATCGGAGAAATCCTGTAGAGCTTTCTCCATGGTGCACTGCGGTGGCTGAGGCTTTAAAAAAAAATTATAATACAGCGAAAATGCGAACGCCGCTTGCTCTGGCAACGTTTAATGTGGTCGGGAACATTTGGGAAGAATCGGAAAGAAAAACAAGGCAGAAAAATCAGCGTTTGGAGCAGAGGAGCTGAGGGGTGTGTGTCCACGCACTGGGTGCGTGCGTCTCTGACCGGATCAGCAGGCTCTTGGCCAGGCGTGTGGTTTTCATCTGCTTCCCAGGAAAGTAGTGGGATTTGGGGGAAAAGAGCACGGAGGAGGTTGTTTGCTGAGGCTGCTGGGCTCTGATTCCCTGCTTTGCATCTGTTTGACTAAGTATGACCTCCGCTACTGCTGCTCGGAACTGAAAACAGCTTTCAGCCCTCGCTGGAGTTAAATCCAGTGGCTGCACAGAAGAAGGAGCAGGTTGGCTCCCCATGGTCCCTGGCAGCGAATATCACAAAAAGGGAGCGTGGGGAGGAGAACAAGAGGTTCCTCGAGTCGCTACCTCAGGCTTCTGGTGGTTGTGCCTCAAGGACGTCTGCAGCGCCAGCACTGGGACTCCTAAAGGAGCCATTCCCATGGCAAGGTTTCTTTTCAATGCAGTTTTCCTTTCCCAGGTGGGAAGGAGACTGAGGTCTGAGTGATTTGAAACCCATCCCTTGATGGGATTCAAATCAACGTGAGCCAGCAGTGTGCACGAATGGCCAACGAGGCCAATGCCATCCTGGCTTGTATAAGAAATAGTGTGGCCAGCAGGAGCAGGGAAGTGATTGTGCCCCTGTGCTGGGCACTGCTGAGGCCACCTCTTGAATCCTGGGGTCAGTTTTGGGCCCCTCACTCCTAGAAGGACATTGAGGGGCTGGGGAGGGCTCTGGAGCAGCCGAATGCTGGGGAGCGGCTGAGGGAGCCGGGGGGTTCAAGTGGAGCAGAGGAGCTGAGGGGAGCCCTTATCCCCTCTGCAGCTCCTGAAAGGAGCGGGTAGCGAGGGGGATTGGTCTCTGCTCCCAAAAAACAAGCAATAGGATGAGAGGAAATGGCCTCAAGTTGTGCCAGGGGAGGGGGAGGTTGGATTTTGGGGGAAGTTTCTTCCCCAAAGGGTTCTCAGGGCCTGGCAGGGGCTGCCCAGGGCAGTGATGGAGTCCCCGTCCCTGAGGGGTTCAAGAAGTGCCTGGATGTGGCACTTGGGGCCATGGTTTGGTGGGTTGAGGGTTGGACTTGATGATTTTCAAGGTTTCTTCCAACCTTAATGATTCTGTGACATCCTTGTAACATCCCTGGTGGGCTTCTTGGCTCTCTCCTTCATGGCACTGTGTCTCAGGGCTTATTTGAAAGGCGATGCGTCCTCTACCTCCGCAGCTCCTAAGAAACCTTCCCTTCCACTTTTTGACTTAAGTCCTGCTCTGAGAAAGGAGAGCAGGGTTATCTCGGTATGCCAGTCGACATCCAGGATTAATATCGAAGCTTGGGATTGTCAGAGCTCAGGGGTTTTTGTCCCTGTCTGGCTTTGGGGAGAGCAAGAAGGCGCCGCTTTGCTTCCTTGCACTGGGCAGGACTTGGCATTTAGAAGGATCCGCATCCAGAGCTGTGCACTGGGACTTGCTGTTTGGAATCGTAGGAAGGGTCAGAAGGGTCCATTCAAGGTCATTTAGCCCATGAGAAGGGACATCTTCAACCAGAGCCCCATCCAACCTTGGGCATTTCCAACCATGGGGCATCTACCACCTCTCTGGGCAACCTCAGTACCTCACCACCTTCATCATAAATTAAAATTGCTCCTTAAATCTAGTCTGAATCTCCCCTCTTTTGGTTTAAAACCATCACCCCTTGTCCTATCGCTCCAGGCACTTCCAACCATAATGATTTCGGGACACTCTCACGTTGCTGACTCGCAGTCTCCTGCGCGGATGAAGCGAGGACCGGAGCAGCTTTGCATCCTGACGAGCGTGTCCCTAACTGAGAACGGCTTCCTGAAATTGAGCGGTAGGGTAGCGAAAGCATAGAGGAATCTCTTTGATTTCTTTCTTTCTTTTGCATTTCAGATTAACAGAGCTTTCATTACACCCCCTTTGCCCCACCCGAGGCTGCAGAAAACGCTTGGGTCCCTGCTTCCACCCTTCTGTGCCGTTTTTGGGAGACGCTGTTGAATCTGTCAGAGCTCCCAGACAGCGCTGCCGTAAGGAGAAATTGCAAATGAAGCCATCGACAGTGCTTTCATTTAGAAGCCCTTTCTTTTTTCCCCTCCCCTTTCTAGCTCTGCATATCTAACATCTCCTGAATGTCACCTTGAGGGATCTGTGCTGTAGCGTGGCTGCTCAGTGCAGGGGATTCAATGTGTGGAAGCAGGGGGAGCAGATATAGAAAATATCCCCCCTGAAAAAGAAACAAAAGACAAACCCAGTGATTTGGAGAACACCATTTCTGCCTTAGACTTTTATTTTAAATATATTCTTTTTTTAAGAGGAAGCTCTCTGGGGTTTTGCTCAAGGTAAGTAACGTGCCTGGAACTTCAAACCATGACGAGTGCCTCTGCAGTAATCATTTTGCTGTCAAACTTGAGCTTGCCTGAGCAAGTGCACCTTTCTTCCTCGGTCAGAAGGGTGCAGGTGTGCGGACAGGGTGGGTTTTTGTTCATTACGAACAGAAGTGGGAATAAGTTCTGTAAGAAAAGGAGACTCGCTCGGAAAGCGTTGATCGGGGCTTTAAAGCAACCTGGATTGAGAAGGTAGTGTGCCCGCCTTACTCAAAACCTGTGCTAGAAATTCAACAATTTGATTTTTGCGGCTTTTTTCTTAAGAATAGGTGATTTTTTGGGGCAAACTCTTGCACCTCTGCTTCTAGTGCTGATGTTCTCCACCGCTCCTTTTCACACTTTTTTTGGGGATGGGCTTCTAAGCTGAGGCCAAGACTCCCAGCATAAGCAGCTCTTCTGCGAATTAACAGTGTCAAAAAGTAGAGTCTTGGAGCTGGAGAATGAGAAGTCGTGTGTGGGGACAAGGTTGACTGTTCACTGCTGAAAGCAGAGTGCAGAATGAAGGTGAGGAGGCCTCATGTGGAGAAGGCTACAGGAGGAACATAGGATAATGCAATGGGGGGAATCACAGCATCCCAGAACATGAGGGGTTGGAAGGGACCT
>NW_010165667.1:14556-28236 GCF_000695765.1 Mesitornis unicolor | reverse complement strand
AAACCCAGCCCAGTTACAGAAGTGGAATAGAGCATTTGATTTCTTTCTTCAGATCATTCCACGTTTTCTTTTCCAGTTCCCTGAGAACTAGCACTGAAAATATATTCTTGGCATTTCTGGGTCTTGAACTTTTACCAGAGGTGCCTTTTGAGTCCTGAAAGCTGTTTCAGTCTTTGTTGGGAATACACATTTTATGATTTGCCTGTTGCAGAATGAAGATGTTTTCTAAATTAACCTGATAAGAAAACTGCATGATAAATTGCCTGTTAGACATATAATCTGGGTATTTAGGTAAAGAGCCAGAGAGTAGGAGGTCCTTGCATGTGGCTCTGAGAGCAGAGATCTGCTGCACACCGTTAGATTGTATCATGTTTGTCCAAAGTACTTTCATCTATTATCCACTGCTTCAGTTCCCTTTTTAATCGGCTTCTTATATAGTCACTCTATCCTTGGGTCTTGTTTCTCAGGCATTTCCAGTCTTTGGATTGATGTCTGCATTTCGGAAGTAATTTTATTGGTGTGGGAGATTTCCCTGGAGAATCTTGGACGGACAGAAATAAAAAATATGGTAGAAAACAAAGAAGAAGCACCATCCACAGACACGGTTTTGCTTCCACTAATTTCAGTATTGAAAAATCCCCCCAGCCCTCCCAGTATATCCCCCTGTCACATATATGGCACGGTTTTCCCCAGTCTCACTCCAGAAAGTCCTGAGTAGTGTGGTTGCCTCTAATTGAAATTCTACATTAATTTCCTTTGCAAGACTGATGGACAGGGTGAAAAGCTGATCAGTCCTCTCTTCTAAGTCCCAGAACCAAAGAATAACGGTTCACTTGATTAAATTAATGACTTGCACGTTTCAAAGAATTAAAAAGTAGTTGGGCTGTGAAATTCACTTTCCTAGGAGAGTCACTGAGTCAAATGTTGATACTAGATTTTAGAAGGGGTAGAGGTAGTGTTACTCACATCAAAAACACACAGCTAAAGTTTATTTGGAGACAATTATAATTTCTTTTTTTTCAAAGGTGAAATTCTCTACATCTGAGAGCTTGGAAAGGTTCTTTTTCCCCTCCTCCTCACCTTCAGTGTAATTTAGTGTTGGATTTGATGGGCAAAATGTTACACTTTTGACAAAGTGGACTTTGCACAGTCCAAGATGTCACTCATCTATCTTTTACTCGTGCCCTGGCCCAGTCATCTCAAGAACAGCAGAGGTGCAGCCATCACACCATGACAGGACCCCCTGAATTGTTTAAACATCTGATAAGGGCTGGGTTTCTCTCCTAGGCAATTCTCCAACACCAAATATATCAGTGTCCTGGTAGCACAGACAATAATGGCAGCTCTTGCTCCCTTGTTTCATGTTCACCCTCAACATACTAAAGTGCTGTCTGAAACCTGATGATGGAAAGTAGACATCTTACACATTTTTCTCTCTCAAATGTTCCCTGTAGACAGGGTAGTTCTCTATTTCCTTCTTTGTGTAACTACTTAGGAACATTATAACTGTTCTCCCTTATTTCAGCACCAGCAGTTTGCCCAAGAAGCAGGGCAAGCGCCATTTCTAGTCAGGAAGCAGTTTAGATATCTTGCACATGATCACCTTTATGCCAGCTCCCAGCTGATGGGAAAGCATCCACAATGCATATAGCCATGGCCACATTGTGCCCTGACCATACTCCAGCAAGCAAATTATCTCATGTCCCACAGAAACGTCCCACAGCTTTGATGGAAATCTATGAAATGATGTCATCTTAAACCATTGCAATACGAAATCTGTGTCATCCTCCTCTGTTTATCCTTTGGGATTTGACTTTTCTCTTATATAACAGATAGGGTGTTTTGATATATGGTCTTCACATATACTCAAAAAGCAAAATAAAAAATCTTTAGGCCAGAGAGAAAATAAGCATCTGGTTCACTGCAGCAAATGCATACAGCAAGCTCAATAGAAATATCCCATGGAGATGTTTGAAATGACAGGAAAATCGGCTCTGTGAATCAATATGCCTAGCAAAAAAAAAAAAGGCTCAGTCACATCTTGTTGGGGATAATGGAAATTGATTGGCAGTTATCTATTAGTGATAATTTCTGTTTGATGACTTGCCATATGTTATCAAGCTCTAAATCAGAGGAGAGTGAATTAAACGAATAGAGTCTGTCATGAAAAAGTGCAGGGTACCAGCAGCATAGCAGAGGATGCTATGCATAATATGCACAGCGTCCTTCTAAGAGAGATGAGTTCTTTAAACTGCCCTAATTTTAAATATACAGAGCCTATGTAGCCTGACAGATTTACAGATTTGAGGCTCCTAGGGACCCTTTCGCTCAAATCTTTTGCTTGCTGCCTTTCAGTGACAGGCAATCAGTGAAACATCTATAGACCTTTCAAATGATCTTTCCTTTAAGATTCAATAGAACTTTACATCTGCTGAGGTGAACCTATTAATGGAGACTTTGTGATACAGTCTAGAGCTCTGCCTAGGTGCTGCAAACTACACCGAGCTCAGATCTATTTATAGGAATGTCACGTGGGGAGGAGGGTCATCTATAAAGCATTTCCCTCTGCCAATTATAATTACAGTGAGTTGAAAAACAGACCCTGAAACTCAGCATACGAAGTTATGAACCTCCAGTCAAGTAAAATACTGACATTCTTTTGAAGCCCCGTTAATCCAATGTACCAACATGAGCATGGAGCATGAATTCAGTAGCATGAAAGCTGCCTTATTTCATCTTCAGGAACTACCTCTGATAGAGTCAAAATTTTGCTTCCTTCTTCAGAAAAGGTTACTACCATGATTACACAAAAGATGCTGTGCAATAGTTATGGGCGAACACAGCTTACTTGAGCCCATTTCAGTGAGTGCTGACAAAAGTTTTAATGCTATTTGGTAAAATCCACGTAGCTGAATTATCCAGCTATCCAAATTACTGAGCTACCTGATGTCTTCTTATGGTAGGAAGAACAGAAGATGGAAAAGACTGAGAGAGAGATCTCTTAAATGGCTCTTTCCCTTTTCCCTCTAATCATCCTATGGCTTATAGCAGTGCTGCATCTGACACCAGGGCTTCGTCATGCTGAGGACCTTGTGAACACAAACAGTAAAACTCCAGTACCCTGCCATATAGGATCATGTGGAGGTCTCTGCATTCATTACATGGTGCTGCATCTTCTCAGAGTCTTATATTTTCCTTATTGGTTTTCTGTGGATTATTCTTTTAGAATTACTAATTTTCTACAAATAATTGAAATCCATTCCTGAATAGTTTCAGATTCAGATTCAAACACCAGAACCATAGGGCTTTAGAGAAAGTTCCCCCTACCCCTGAGACTCCAGTCCTTCTCTGGTGGACTTGGAAGAGCTCTCTCCTTCACTCCTCTGCTGACTCATCCGTGCAGCTTGGCAGAAGCAGAAGCTGTAATGTGAAGACTTGTGTTTTACCTCTGAGGAAAAAAAATGCAGCTTCATTTTAATTTGAAAATCCAAGCAGAAAAGAAAACACATAATTTATATTTTAAAAAATAAAGAGCAGCTCCAAAGCTAGGCTCCCGAATTTAATAGAATAGGTTGTTAACTAAAATTACAATGTCTGGAATGACTATTGATTTGCAAGCTATTTGTCCTTGGGTGGGAGAAGGAGAGGAAAAGCTTGACAGTTTCCACTGAGCAAGGAGCTATGCAGGAAAAATTAAGATGAGCATGTGAATATTTTTCTGCTTGCACTATTTGGGTCCTGATGCTGCAGTACGGCTTAGATATCCAAGGAGGTTGTATCTCTGTGAAAGAAAGGCAGTGATTAGCACAGTGTAGGAGAAAAATGGCCTCACTTAATCAGACTTACACCTTTTTGGAGATAACAATTTGCTAATTATTTCAAAGGAGTTGAATTATATCCTGGCAAGGGAAGAGGAGTTTTTAACCACTTAACACCAAATAACTAGTGACTAATAAATGGACTAAAGCTGCCTTACGCCTTAAACGATCTCTGCAAAACGTCTGCTTCTCTACTGCCGAAGGAAAGATGTTATTTTAGCTCAAGGAAAATGTCTTGTTTCCAGAACAAATGGGTTTGAATAAATGTGAGGCCAGAATTAGAATCAAGTCAGTAACCATCAGAACACCTTGATCCTGGAAGAGCTTCTTTGTTCAAAGGATCCTTCCCAGAAACCCGTTATACATCAGTAGAAAATGTATATCAGTACCTGTGTGGAGGTGGGCCATGAAACAGATGTAATAATGTTTTTGAAATAGTTGCATTTTTGCATGATATGCTGTGAATAGTCTGTGGTTCCAGCAGTAGGTTGTTCTCAGAGATAGCCACACTGGCAGAGGCTGAAGTTTTCAAGATTTAAATAGCTTTGGGTGAACAGTTTTTCACTCCTATTTGTTTTCAGGCTGGAATTGCCAACAGAAGGATTAGAAAATCCCATATGAGATTACTCTCCTGAGACTTGCAATCCACTTTTGCATACTCTAGAAATCCAGATAAGACTCCAAGCTTCTGGACGCTTTTACTGAATAAACCCTCTGACATTTATCAAGCTTGCATCTTCACGAGGTACTAAACACTGTAAAGAAAACCAATAAAATAAATCTTTGTGGTGGTTGATGCTTTTCTGATCTATTCCCAGCTGTCTAAAGACTTAGAAATTGAGGTGAGAAAAAATACAGCAATTAAATAATGAAAAAAAGGCTTGCTTAAGGCATATTAGCAGGCAATTCAAGCTGAACACATCAGTTGACCTGCAGAACCGAAGAGCTGTAATATCCTCATTGTGTGTTTTAAGGACTACATCTCATGACCATTGGTGGTCAGCCTGCTGTCAGCTCTGCTTTCCTGAAGGTAGGTGCACAAAAAGGAGACCCAGGACAGGAGCTGCCCTGTCTACTGCACCACTGAGGGAGGCAAGGGGCTGCTGCTGAGGGAACTGCTGGCCTGGAAGAAACTCAGGCTTCAAAAATTAGTAATTGATTTATTGCCCTAGATTCAGAAGGTACTTCAAGAAAAACTAACAAAGTTTACACTTCGAGGTAGCCTGTGTTAATTAGAGGGAAAATAGTCTGATGACAGCTTTGTTGTGGAACTGGATTAATAATTCCTCCAGGCTCACATCTGCACCTGCAAAGTGTCAATAATCACACAGCCTTCACTTTGTCTCTTTGCATGTCCTCAAATGAAGTTTGTGACCCCTCTTAGCCCCTTTGGCAGTGAAGAATATTCTCCTCATAATGCCTTCCCTTTGTACATGAAGGCTGACTCAGAAAACCGAGTGTTTCCTTTACATCCAAATGTTGTATTTTTGAGTAAAAGATTTTAAATTACTCTCATTCTTTCTTTGAGTTTGTTGTGTTTGCCTTTACAAAACAGAGGAGACTGTTGCTGGAGCGTGTTGTTGTGTGCACAGCTTCAGCAGAGGCTGAGACACTGGGAAGAAAACTCTGTGGGAAACCCTTGGAGTGTGAGGGATGTCAGGTCTGCCCTGGTGGGAACAGTGCTCCTCTGCTCTCACGCTGAGGATATTTGGAGATAGTCTAGGTATCACAGGTAGTAATACTTCAGTGTGGCTTAGGTTTTGCAAATGCTTCATTTTCAAAAACTGTAATATTTTCCCATTGATTAAGCAGAGTATATATATATTTGTAGAAAACATCAGATCTCAGGCTAAGCTGTACATCTTTCTTTGCATAGTAGCCCTTTTTATGTGGTCTTTAAAGAATAAAGCAGCAGATCTCACCTAAATAACCAAAGTGACTGAATCTGTGATAACATCTAGACATTAAAGCTGGGCCTCACAGCTGCTCGTGTGCAAAGAGCAGCTGCTGGACATGAGTGCTGAATTCTGGGAGAAAACAGAGCCAGCCGGGACCTAATGGTGTGAAGGAGGAGTGGAGCAGGACATCAGAGCCCAAACACCCTACATTGCATCTTCCCACACTGTCCTTGACCTTCCCATGCCAACAGCAGTGCTGTGTTAGCGCTACATGAGAAATAGGACCAAATTTCGTATTTTAAATTCCACTCAGGATGAGTGTTTAAAAGAATGATATTATAATGGACATAATGCTGTATTAAAGCAAGGTAATTCATCTTTCTCTGTGAAGACTTAAAGGGTTAGCATTCAATCTCTTCCTTTAATCCTCCAGATATTTTCAATGTAAAGTAATGGATTTGAAGTGAATTTATTTTGGGGATCAAAACTGTTAGACAGAAATTATGTCAGTAATGTTTTGTCAGTGCTGCAATCAGGGAAAATATTTTTCCACAAAGAAAAGAACTAGGCACTGAGCCACTAGAAAGTTTAATTACTAGATGACTTTAAAACATGGTAATTTAGTCCCAATTAGCGTTATAATAATTTATTTATAAAATTCCAATGTACATAGTTATGTTCTACAATCCATTTATTCTTGTAAGATGTATGCCCCATTAGACAGTGAAGTAGAAGGTCATTAACCTGCATTGCTAGTTCAGATTATGTTATTAGATTGAATTTAGTTTCTTCACTGGTGGGTGTTGACATTTTAGAGTGCTTTCAAGGTAATTTATCTATAGCCATTCACTTCTTTTCAGCCATTCAGAAACATTGTGGAGCTAAAGTACTGCAGGCCTGATGAAGACAGATTTCTTGGTTAAATTTCAAATGTGGCTTCTCTTTGTGTTTCTGATATTTTTAACGTTCTTTTTATGAAAGTGATTTTATGGCACTACTCATGAAAAATATTCAAAAAAATTATGAGTCAGGTCCTGTCAAAATCAGCAGCTATAACTTAAACTCATGAGACTTAAATATAATAAATTCTGGCTGTTTCTCTGATGCTTTCTGAATTTAGAGATTTAATGATTACATTTAAAAGAACTGATTTTCCACAGCAGGCTTTTAGGTTTTTGTTATTACTTTTTGTGTGTATGTTCTTTGGGTTTTTTCCTCCCCTATTAAGGAGACGGAGGGTACTGTTCTATGACCCCAAGAATGAAGTGTGACCCATGTTCAAGCTTTGGCAAGTGAAACTCGGGAAGGGAAAAACCTGCAGATTTATTAGTGCTGCTGTTTCCAAGTATGGATGGCACCTGACAGCACACCAAACTGAAGTCATGTTTAACTTGGTGCTGGCAAACTGGTGGGCCTAGCACAGAGCAGAAGTTGTCCAAGTCCCTCAAGACTGTAGAGAGGCCCTGCCAGGGCCAGGATGGTCTGAAATAGCGGGTTATGCCTTCCTCTTGCTGTTGAGTTTGCTTGGTTATGAACTGAAAGGATAGACAGGATGCTGTCTTCCTATCCTACAGCAAACCTCCTACCTTCTCTGGTCTGCACAGTCCCTTGGGTCCACGCTGTTGATGGCAATGCTTCAAAGGACATGTGATGTGAAAACAGCAAGTCTATCTTGATTAAAATGACACTGAAGCAGGCGACACTGTGGGAGAAGAATATGTGGTGCCCTATCTGGGCTTGTTGAGTCATCATCCCTTAATTGATTCCAAACAAAACACAGGGAAAGTATCCAGACAAGGGTGAAGACACTACTGACAAAAGTTTGCAAAATCTCATTCCTTCACATTGCTTTGCTCTGGTGAAACCTGCAGGGGGCTTTCTGCTCATGGTGAGTTTTTTTTATTTTTCCCTCAGCTACAAATCCTAAGCTTCCAAAGCTTTTCTTTTTTCAAGAAAACTTTTTGGTCAGCCATTTCAATTTCTTTTTAATAAATGGTCTTCCCTCAAATTGTCTCTGCTACAAGAGCGATTCTGGGGAAACAGATGACTCTGCACACTCTTAAAAATCCCAGCCTTTCAAATGGTATGTGCAGATACCATACAATGATGCTAAAATGGGTTTTGCAAATTGCTGAAAGGCAGAACCAACAACCACCTGGTTTGCAAGGAAAGTCTTGTCTCCGAGAAGATTAAAAAGATATTCCTGTCTTGTTCTGCCTTTTTTTTCTTTTTCTTTCTTATTTTTTTTAACAGCTTTCAATCTTACCTGTAAAAATCATGATATGGCCGTGGGGAAGATAAGTCTTATCAGTCATGCCTGCTTTTAATGATCTCCATGCCTCTAAGTGCAAACATGACACCCTTTTTTGTTTTATTTTTACTGCAGCTCATACATTTCCCTTGTTTTCTGAGCTCGAGGAAAGTAGAAGGGACCAAACAGAAATTGCTTTTAAGGGTATAAGGTCTCCTCTCTTGGTTCAGAGAGATGCAATATTAGTACTTGTGTCTATGGGGACCGAGTGGTGTAGTATGGTATACCCCATCCCATCACAGCCCCATGTTTGGGCTAGGCTGGCTCCTTGCTCACCGTCCTGAGCTGAGGGATATAATCTCTTTCAAACTCAAAGGTCCCTGAAACAATATTCTCCTGCCTGACTGCTGTTGATTAATTCAAAATACCTTGTATTTGAAGCTCAGGCTATGAAAAGAGGTGTTTATCTCTGGAGAGAATGCTTGCAATCCCTTAAGTTGCTTTGTGAAAGATGCTGAGAAACTTATCACTATGTGTGTTTTTGCTACCTGGCTGCAGCCCTGCCTGCAGGCTGGGAAGGATACAGAAGTGTCTTTGAGCCCTGCTGACCCTCCTTTGACTCTTTGTGTACTTAAATTGGAAGGTAAATTCAGCACTTCAGGACTTTGAAACATAAATTCACAGCTCAGTTTTGCCGAGCAGATATGCCTCTAGGAAGGGATGTGCTGCCCATTTTCCTCATTTGTTGCAAAAACTGTGGAAACAGTACTCTATTACTCATTGCATGACTCTTGAATAAACGTGTACTATGAAAGGCTCACCTCTGTAGAGAAAATTGTTCTCCCCTTTCAGGAGCTGTTTGGATAAAAACAAGCATTGTCATGGTAAGATGAATTCTGGCATTCCTTTGGTGGAATTAACAATTTCAGCTTTGATTCTGAACTAAAAATAACAATAAAACACATAAATGAAGTGAATAAATCTCAGCTAATCAACTGGACAGCACTCCATACAGAATAGGGACAGAGGGGATTACTAAACAGTCTTATAGTTGCTATATAATAAAAGCATAAATAAAACATGCAATTTTATACTCTTGCATTCATGTCCATTACTGATACAGGAAATAATACAATCTCCACTGTTAACTACAGCTTTCCTATGTGTTTGGGACAGTATCAATTATTTATTTACTGTCGAAAGCAGAAGTACTAGCTAACTTGTCAAAACCTTGTTATATGTTTCCCGCTATGTGTTTGTTCGATAACTAGTTTGATGGAAGTGGATTATACAGGCACAGCCACACAGTAGCTGTTATAGCTGTCACTTTCTCTCTTCCACTGCCTTGCTGTTAGGAGGCATTTATGGGCTCAACAGGCTGACTGTGGCTCATTTTCATTTTTGATCCCTTACCACATTATACAGAGCTGCTTCTCTTTGTCAGGATAATAACAAAGAATAACTGTGCAGGGGTTGTGCTGGTCTTGGCTGGGACAGAGTTAATTTTCTTCATGGTAGCTTGTATGGGGCTACATTTTGAGCTTGTGCTGAAAACAGTGTTGATAACACAGAGATCTTTTTGTCATTGCTGAACAGTGCTTACACTGAGTCAAGGCCTTTTCTGCTCCTCACTGCACTCCACCAGCAAGTAGGATGGGTATGCACAGGAAGGTGGGAGTGGACGTGGCTGGGTCATTTGATTCCAGCTGACCAAAGGGATATTCCATACCATATGATGTCATGCTCAGCATACAAAGCTGGGGGAAGAAGAAGGAAGTGTAGGACATTTGGAGTTATGACATTTGTTTTCCCAAGTAGCCATTACATGTGATGGAGACTTGCTTTTCTGGAGATGGCTGAACACCTGCCTGCCAATGGGAAGCAATGAATGAATTCCTTGTTTTGATTTGTTTGCATGGGTGGCTTTTGCTTTACCTATTGAACTGTCTTTAACTCAGCCCATGAGTTTTCTCACTCTTAGCCTTCCTGTTCTTTCCTCCTCAGTGAATTTGAGCAAGCAGCTGTGTGGTGCTTATTCATCAGCTGGGGTTAAGCCAGGACAGTACTTCTTGGCACCTAACGTGGGGCTTGAAAGATTTGTGATAATGACAGATTTGATTGGAATGTGCTAGATTGAATTTATAATTGTTATTGCTGTTTAGCTATTAACTGACAGACTCCTGGGCTTGCCATGGGGCTTGCTTGCCTCACTGTACGTTAGAGTCTAGTGCTTGTTAGTGGCTGCTTTTTGCTTCTGCTGCTTGCTGTGCTGCTGTGCTGCTTATCATCTTACTCTGCCGTGCCTGGGAACATTTTGATAAGAGTGATGGTGAAGTGCCTGGGCAGGAAGGTGGCCAGGGCATTGCTGTTGTTTCTCTGCTGCTGTGCTAGACAGAATGGAACTCCAGTGTGAACTGGAGTCGAAGAGACTGTGACCTGTGGATGAGTCCATATGGGAGCAGGACACCCTGAAGCACTTGTGACTGTGCATAAGTCCACACCAGAGGAGGTACATCTCCAGGCATCTGCAGCCATGGTTATGTCTGTGCTGCAGCAGGTATAACTCTGAAGGGATTGTGGCTCAAGGATAAGTCCACACCAGAGAAGTTACACCTTGAAGCATCTGTGGCCATGTTTTGCTTAGTTGCTGGTTAAACCACAAAAGTCCTTTATCAAAATAATGCATGCATCAGATGTGTTGAGGGGATGTGGATGCTTGTTAGCACTGCCCAGTGTGTCACATGGATTCAGATATGTGGAATCAGGCTGCCTTTTCTTCATGATGTAGTTTGGTTAGATCCAACCACAAATTGTACTAACAAAATTCATGAGATAACGCAAGTGCCACTGAAGAAGTCTGTAGGATTCCAATAGCCTGTCATTGATTCAGCCATGCGAGTTTGATAGTGACTGAATAATGTGAGATAGCATTGAATGGAAAAGAGTGCGGCAGCCTTAACTCATCAGGCTAAGCCCGAGGGTACATCTGAAAACTCATCTCAAGAAGACTGTGTTATTCATCTGTGGTGGATGCCAGATGAAGGCAATGGTGAAATGATGGTGGAAAATGTGCCAAAGATGGAGCAAAAGTTTACTTTAGCAGTGGTAAGATCCATAGGAGGAATATTTCCAGAGTGTGATAAATACTCCTGGAGATCAGTTCATCATTAATTCATCACAGTCTTGAGCCAAATTCTTGCTCAGAATATCTCTAAACTGTGGATTGCCAGAAGCTGAAAAAGATTGTCTGGAAATGGTACCTTTTAACTGGTTTTGCACACCGGTTCCCTAAAGGTCCACTAATAGCCAATGTGAAAGGCAAGGTTGCTGGGTTGGGATATCCTGAATACAACCCCTCAGTGACTCCTCAATGTTAACTTTGCACATACCTTACAAATGAGGCAATGATTATAATAAGATTGGGCCCTCTGAATACTACCACTGTGATTAATGCTTTTGGCTCATCGAGACAGGCAAAGAAGGGATTCACACAGCCCCCAACAGATTGCCTTCCAAAAATGCAGGCCTGCAGCTCCAGCTCTGGGTAGTGTTCTGCTGGAGTGATAGATGCCTTCACAGTGGACAAAGCCCTCCAGCTGGCAGTACTGTCCAAGCGACAGCCACAGCTTCAATGTGCCCAGGTGTAAGTATAGAAATAAAATGATCCAAATGCTTTTCTTTCCTCTACACATTTCTGTTTCAACTCACCATTGTCTCTGCTCAATAGCAAGACAGTGATTTTGCAGATTTTAAAACACTAATCATAGGCAATTATTTCTAAAAAGATTTGCTTGCAGCAGGCAGACTTTTCTCTTAAGTTGAAAGCCTTGCTGTTCCATTCTTTCTTCTGTTTAAAATTATAATCATTTTCTGCCTTGTGTTCTCTACCAGCTGAAATACCTCATCTTCTGACATAGTTTGAATCTAACTAATCTTCAATGGGAATATTATTTTAAAAAATTCATCTATAGCACAAAAGCATTGCCAGTAAGCACATAACAAAACAAGCAGCTGAAGCTGTTTGTTCATATATCTTAAAATATAATTTTGGCCTTTGGAAAGCAGTAGTCTTTATTATCTAAGGTGGTCCTATAAAATGAAACCTTTTTTTCACATTTAGAATTTCAGAACAAAGCAGAGAATGCAGATTTCATGGCATAGACACAACGAAAAAAATTATGTTGCTTTCCCACAGCTATTTGTGATTGGAGGGAAAAACCAAGACTCCTGAAATACATTTGAATTTCTTTCCAACATTTTTACATGAAATAGCACAAAATTTTGATACAGATCTTTTTCCTTTAAATTATCAACACTCAAATAAAATATTTATTGATTCAGGATGAATAGTTTAATTAATCCTCAAAAAAAGTATTCTATAACTTTCAAAATTGTTCATGGATTTAAAAATGAATTATTGGTTCATTTCTAAATGGTATGACAAAGTCCAGTTCCCACCCTACCATTGTTTTTCAGTGACCCTAGTATCTACATGTTTCACCTACTTTCTATTCATTGCTCTACTAGAAGATGTTATCCACTTTTCTTTCTAAACCATTGGTATTTTCAATCTATATCATAGGATTTTGGAGGCTGGTGATGGCTTTTGCTATGGGCATGGCTAACATCTCGTTTAAGAGGATCAGTTAATTTAGCCCAGATGGTCCAGAGGTGTACCATGATAATATCAATTGCCTATGACATATCCTATGATATACACGAGGTGGTGTGACCAGGATACACTTCATTCTCCAGTTTGAGTGATCAAGGACGCATTTATCATTGTGACACTTAAGGCAGCCATTACCATGGGTGCAAACCAGGGCCTCAACGTATGTTTTTGGATCCAGACTTAGAAACCTTAGCAACTCCTCAGATCTCACCTATTTCTCAGCTAATAACTAATAAACATAACAATTATTTTAGAAGTGTGTGAATCTCTTACTGTACCATCTGAACACCTTATGTTGGCTGACTGCATTAATCATCGCAATTGAAAGTGTTGATTGTGACTATTTAGTTTTTACCACTTTCCATCAGAAAGGCATATTTGAGGTGTCCAGTGCCATTTGAGATGCTCTTGGGTATTTTGCTTAGCCCAAAAGGAGTCTGGGTATCCTGTAGGCATGTGTAACTTGCTAGTCTTTACACACGCCTAGTATAACCTGTGAAGACCATATCAATGTACTTGGGAGAGCTGTCCTGGAGTGTCAGGGCATGTTTGCAGATTTCTGGCAAAGGAGCCAGGGATTGGTATTGGATTGAAATAGTTGTGAGGCATCCTCCACACTTTGCTTCCTGGGCATCCACCGGGAAGCAGCCGTGTCAAAAAGGGACACTGCTGTTTTCTCTAACCAGGCTGGCTCTTATCTGCTAACTTTGTCATTAAAGCACCAAAAGACCGCTCTGGAGTACTGTGGGTCAGAGCAGAAAATGAAGGAGAGGACTGCTGCTCCTCTTAACAGGGGATTTCAATAGAGATGAGGCACATTCTGCACATATGTAAAAAGAGTCTCTTTGTACCCTTTTTAGCTCTTTTTTAATATACTTTCATTAGCAGCACATTCCGTTTTCTGAGTGTGGAATACAGTCCCATCTTCTGCATATATTAAACTGCAGCTTTTGCTTTCAACGTGATTGCTCTCTCTCTGGACCCAGATTCATAATGAGGCTTGCTGTTTTTTATTTTTTTTTCAATAAGCTCCCAGTGAAA